>NW_027507686.1:2280763-2385763 GCF_037356315.1 Lithobates pipiens | reverse complement strand
CTAGAAATAGGAAGTCCAATACACAGCAATGCAACCTTCCGCCGTGTAAATCCTTTCTGAGCATGCGCTATTCTTAGTCCGTCGAACTAGCCTACTGACGAGCGGATTGTCCGCTGAAACCAAAGTATGACGGACAGAATTACGGAAAATCCGAAATTCTTAGTACGCCGGACTGCACGCTGAAAAAGTCTGCTGAAGCCCACACACGAGCGGATTGTCCGCTGAAATGTGTTTCGACGGACTAAGTACGCCATACAGTCCGCCCGTGTGTACGCGGCATAAGAAAGTAGTTGCACCTAAATATGTCCGCCGGAGTCGCATTTCGGCGGACAATAGGGCCGTGTGTGTGCCAGTCCGCTGTACTTTTGAAATGAACGGACTTTTCCCACCCGGAGAAAAGTCCACTCATTTTGAGCGCGGCTCCAGGTAGCCGGGACCAGCGAATGAAGCGTCGCTGGCCCCGTCACCTGGTATTGACTTAAAGGGGAAGCCCTACGCCGAAAAAATGGCGTGGGGGTCCCCCTCTAGGTCCATATCAGACCCTTATCCGAGCACGCTACCCGGCTGGTCAGGAAAGGGAGTGGGGACGAGCGAGCGCCCCCCCCTCCTGAGCCGTACCAGGCCGCGTGCCCTCAACATGGGGGGGTGCTTTGGGGAAGGAGGGGCCGCGCGGCCCCCCCACCCCAAAGCACCTTGTCCCCATGTTAATGAGGACAAGGGCCTCTTCCCGACAACCCTGGCCGTTGGTTTCTCCCGCCCGCAGACCCCGACAACCAACGGCCAGGGTTGTCGGGAAGAGGCCCTTGTCCTCATCAACATGGGGACAAGGTGCTTTGGGGTGGGGGGGCCGCGCGGCCCCCCCTTCCCCAAAGCACCCCCCCATGTTGAGGGCACGCGGCCTGGTACGGCTCAGGAGGAGGGGGGGCGCTCGCTCGTCCCCACCCCCATTCCTGACCGGCCGGGTAGCGTGCTCGGATAAGGGTCTGATATGGACCTAGAGGGGGACCCCCATGCCGCTTTTTCAGTGTAGGGCTTCCCCTTTAACGCCATACTAAGTGACGGGGCCAGCGACGCCTCCTTCGCTGGTCCCAGCTACCTGGAGCCGCGCTCAAAATGAACGGACTTTCCTTCGTGTGTGTGGGCGAGTCCGTTCATTTCAAAAGTACGGCGGATAGTCCAGCGGACTAAGTCCGCCAGACCTAGTCCGCCGCAAAAGTACCGTGCGTGGGCAGGTAGCTCGTTCGGAAAGTCAAGCGGGTTGGCCACCAGACTAAGTCCGCCGGATAGTCTGATACGTGTGCACGCGGCATAAGAGTAGAACATGAGAATAAATAACGATGAGAAGACAGAGCAGGTAAAGCGAACACAACCACAGAACAGAAGATACGAGGCGCTGGGGACACGAGGAACTGTGTACATTACTGGAAGATGGATGTGACAAGAACAGGAAACGTTTTGTGTGAAAACAACAGACGGCACGCTCTCTGGACGAGCGAAGATATCCTGGTAACACGCTGGATGGGCCAGGATGACAGATTTGAGCTGACTCATTACAGGAGTCACTACGCTCACCAACCATCGTTGTGTTATGGAACGCATGAGAGGGGCTCTGAGAACTCCATCAGGCTTGTCACGCATTTCACAGCAACACAGCCAAGATCTGTAAATGAGAAAAAAGAAAACACTCCGCTGATTCCAACCAGCGAAGAGGACGATGTGCAAATGCCAGAGCAGAGGCGACTCGCACAAAGGTGGAGGCTCTTCCAACAGCAACACCTCAAGTTCCTCGATTGATTTGATCTCCTTAGAACAAGATGAGCGCTAACCGCCCCGAGCCGGTGGGATTTCGTGGGCTTTAGATGTGTTTTGCGTTCTCATACACGGCAAAGGGCATTCAGAACCTGCTGAACGCAGGTCAAGGAGAAGATCAACCGAAGGACAATCACGCCCGTCAATGAATTCTGATCAATCCCAGAAGCACCTTCAAAACACAGTAAAAACATCAGCGCTCACAACGCCTCACATCCAAGAGCAACGCTGCGCTCCTCAAGCGGGGAAACTTCAAAACGCTACAAAGAAGAAAAAAAGGAGGGGGCAAATGTCTAGTGCGTTACCGTCAACACCATACTCAATTTACTAAAAAGCCCAAAAAAACGTACTCACGAACACGAGAAGATAAAAAGATAAAAAAAAAAAAAAAAAGACCATCACATTATGGGCTTGTTTTTATCTTCTCGTGCTTGTAACCAGGGCCGTTTTTAAGGCAGGGCAAAAGGGGTAGCTGCCCTGGGCCCTGTCATTGTCGTGGGGCCCAAAGCAGCTGCCTCATACTTGCCAACTATCCTGGTTTAAATTCTCTCATCCCTTGAGGTTTTGGTCCTGTGCTGTGTCCCGATATCTCAGTGTGAAGTGCTGCTACCAATGCTCTGCCCTATTGTTGTGTACAGATGACTCACCTGCAAACGCTGTGTTTACATGTAAATTACCACCATTCATATGTACATAGCGGTGGCATTCATATGTAAATAGCATAGTATATCATGCCCCCTGAGGTCATATCCACAGTAATCTCTAGCAACCAATCAACAAGCAGAAATCATGTGCTCTAACCTCTAGTAACTAATCCGTGAGCCGTAATGTGTGCTGTAACCTCTAGCAACCAATCAGTGAGCGGTAATGATACACTGTAACCTAAGCAAACAATCGCAATAGCTGTCTGATTTGATTCAGAAATCTGATTTTGAGTCTAGCTGCTATTTATTGTATGTCTCAGAGCAGGTGGAGAGCAAAACTGCATGGGGGGGCCCCAAGAAAAGTTATGCCCAGGGTCCAATCAGTATTAAAGACGGCCCTGCTTGTAAGTCCGTTTTTTGGCTTTTTACGAAATTGAATATGGAGTACGCACCGGGCGTTTGCGCCCTCCTTTTTTTCTTCTTGGTAGTGTTTTCTCAGAAGTAACTCAAATTGGTTCCACAATCCCAAAGTCCATTGACACAGGACCTAAAAAAATAAGCCTGACTGGAAAGTATGGTAGCAGTTATTGGAACTATGGTGCAGTGCTGGTTCCTGGGCTCAATGATCACTAAAGGCACTTTTTATATGTCATCTGTAGCTAAGGAGCACAGAGGTATAGTTCCCTAAATTGACCACTGGGCTATACTTAAAGCGGGTCTTCACCCTCCAGGCAATCTTCACGCCCATCCACCCCTCCTCACCTACTCTCCCAAAATAGCACTGTTTTTTATAAAAAAAATGTAACCAACTCAAGTGATTGGATGATAGCAAGTATAAATCAGTTAATCAACAAGTATGTTGTGGATTTTAGAGTTCCAATATTTTTAGAGTTTCAACATGTTTCACCCAAAGGGCTTCTTCAGGGGAAGGGTGTTCAAGAAAATATAGAAGAATGGTAACCTATGGGTGTTAACAAATATTAATCAATTGATCAACACGCCTATTAAATACACCTTGTCAGGGCAGGTGTGACCTTATTGACAGGCATACAACATCCCCAAAGGGACATCCCATGGACAGGTGACCTCGTATCATGAAACTTGCAGTAGGTCTCCATCTATCTGTTGGATGGGGGCATCTTGGGGAAAGGGGCTGGTAGAGGTGAAGCCATTAGGGGTGTGGTGGAAACTTGTTCCGCTTTACCCCGACACTGTTAGCGGGATCACCAGGTATCATTATAGATAAAAGCTGCAGATTACACAACAGCTTATGAAATGACATGAACATGTTGTTTGTTGGTCGGGACAACAACATAGTTAATGGAGAGAGAAAGGAGGGTGTGGCAGGAAAAACCTCACGATATATGGCACCTAATCCCAATTCATTTAAACAAAAATATGTGAGCATGTGGATTCAGGGGCGCCGTTATCTGCTGCCGTCGCTGGCAAGGTTTTGTATTATAGCTACATGCTAATTCAACTACCTTGCTGCCGCAAAATCGACATCCTTATTGCATGCTGCGTGTCCCCAATACCCCAAATCGAGGGTTTTTGGTTGTCTGTCAGTTTGTAAAAATTAGCCACATATTTTGGTTGATTTGTGTCAATCATTGTCCTCAACAAACATTGTCATTTGCTAAACCATTCCATCCCGGCGCCCTTCCTTTATTACTGGTTTTAACGTAAAATCGTTCTCGTTCGCCCCCTGCAGCCGTAGACGCGGTACGGAGCCGGTGGCCATTTTGGGGTTCCCTTCTCCCACTGCTCATTTGCAGCTTGGGGAATTTTTACTTTTGGTACAGGCATATTGTCAGGAACCATGAAACAGACAGAGACAGAAGTACAATCAAATCACACTTGCTTATTAATAAAAATAAAAAGGTAAATAGGAAAAAGTCCAGTCCAGTAGCCAGATCGGGTAGTCAGCCAGTCCAAAGTTCATAAACCAGATCGGGTAACCAGCCAGGCCAGAAGTCAGGGATGCAAGCAGGATGGAAGCCAGGAGGGATGTAGCAAGCCAGTCTTGAAACAACAGCAGGAGATGGTTCCTGGTGATGTGACCAACGTGAAGGCAATGGAGAAATGAGCTGGAAGACTTTATATAGGCAGGCCAGATGAGCATCATCGGGAACAGCTGGTACAGCCAGCCAGCCCAGAGAAGGAAGGGCTAAGCCAGCCCTGACACATATATCATTTCCCTGAGGAAACCCATGGTTTGGCAAAACATGTAGGGAGTTGATAACTTGTACTACTGGCTGTCAGGGCTGGCTTAGCCCTTCCTTCTCTGGGCTGGCTGCTGAGCTGTCGGCTAATTGCCAGCTCTCATCTCTCTCCACAGTTACCAGCTGTTCCCGATGATGCTCGTCTGACCTGCCTATTTAAAGCCTTCAAGCTCACTTCACCTCTGCCTTCACGTTGGTCACATCACAAGAAACCATCTCCTGTGGTTCTGTTTAAGACTGGATTGCTGACATCCCTTCTGGCTCCTTATCCTGCTTGCTGTTGCTCCACTTGAATCCGTGACTTTTGGCCTGGTTGATTGCCTGATCTGGTTAATGAAACTCTGGACTGGCTGACTACTCGATCCGGTTACTGGACTCTATTTACCTTTTTATTTTTATTAATAAATAGCTGCAGATGGACACCGGTGGCAAGAAAAAGCGCCCTGAGGCGATTCAGTTCGTATAGGTAGCGCTATACAAGTCATTCATTCATTCATTCATTCAATAAACAAGTGCGATTTAATTGTACTTCTGTCTCGGTCTGATTCATGGTTTCTGACACTGGCCTCTATAAGACCAAGGCTTGTTTTTTCCTCTATGTTTACGAATTGAAATTCATGTGTAATGTACCCGTCTATATCGTATGCTGAACTTTTGATGCTTTCTGTTTGTTTTGTTTTTTTTGTTTTTTGTATCTATAATAAAATATATTGTTGTAATTTTTAGATATAATTTGTTATTTGGCATTTTTTGGCACTGCTATAATCCCCTCTCTCTATCCCTGGCCACATATTTGTCTTATAGTTAATGGAGAGACGAGAATGTTAGCAGTATAGCCCAATCTCCAGTACGGTAAACTTCCACGCAGGGGGCCTTGTGCTGAATCGTACCCCCCCGGGCATTAACCTTGCTGACACACTGAAGGGCAGGCTCCCCGCGGCTGGAAGAAAATTGCGCTGCGTGATAAGGAAGTGGCAGCGGGGGGCTCCCTGCAGCCCGTATGTCTCAAACGTTCCCCCCGGGGAGCCTGGAGCAAGGAACGGTAATTCAATTCCACTCGCTGTCCGCATCGCCCATGATGCCTTGTGAAAAGAAAAACCATTAATGATTGTTTGCCAAGAATAGTTATCCTATACTTCACTTCCTGCGAGCTCCAATCAGAGGCCACATTTCTACATACTGCCTATGGTGTTACTAATGTAGCGAACTGTTCTCTTTCCTTTACAATTCCACTAAACTATTTGATTATGACCTTAAAGTGGATGTAAAACTCTAATGGAATGACATTTCGTTTACTAAAGCACTGCGTATCATAAACAATTGCCATTTACAAAAAAAAAAAAAAAAAAAATGAAATGCTTGTTTTTGCCATTTCCATTCTTTGTTGCTGCAAATCTCCTGCAGCTCCTTTGCAGCCATTTCCTGCCTACATACAATCCGGCTAGAGCTGCATGGCGAATTTCAGGGAAGGTTTCCCGATAGTGACAACAGTGGGCCATGCTTGTGTAACGTGTGTGGGGGCCCATGTGGCAGGGCGACAACACAAGGGCACAGGTGGGAGAAAGGGACAGGGCGTTGTCACCCTATAACAGGAAGTGCCTGAACAAGGACTTCATGGTGGGATTTCCGGGGGATATTTTAAATGACAGCTGAAGATTTACAAATATTAAATAGACGTGTGCAATTAGTTTAGTTATGAATTTGTTTTGGGACAAAATTCAGCATATTCGTTCATTCGGGAAGAATCCGAACAAAGGAAAGACTTTTGACGAATGCATAGGAAAACAATTTGTTAGAAAGGACGGAAATCCAAAAATCTGAAAGAACGAAAAACTATTCAACCTACGAGTTTAACAAATCAATTACAGAGCAAATACAGAGCAAAATTCTACAAACCATCCCCCATAATGACAACGGGAGAGAAGTTTGCTTGAAATCTTTGCAAATTTATTAAAAATAAAAAATGAAAAAAGTCCCATGTACATAAGTATTCACAGACTCCTCCCATGTCCCATGTGCATAAGTATTCACAGACTCCTCCCATGTACATAAGTATTCACAGACTCCTCCCATGTCCCATGTACATAAGTATTCACAGACTCCTCCCATGTACACAAGTATCACAGGCTCCTCCCATGTACATAAGTATCACAGGCTCCTCCCATGTCCCATGTACATAAGTATTCACAGACTCCTCCCATGTCCCATGTACATAAGTATTCACAGACTCCTCCCATGTACATAAGTATTCACAGGCTCCTCCCATGTACATAAGTATCACAGGCTCCTCCCATGCCCCATGTACATAAGTATCACAGGCTCCTCCCATGTACATAAGTATTCACAGGCTCCTCCCATGTACATAAGTATCACAGGCTCCTCCCATGTCCCATGTACATAAGTATTCACAGACTCCTCCCATGCCCCATGTACATAAGTATTCACAGACTCCTCCCATGTACATAAGTATTCACAGGCTCCTCCCATGTACATAAGTATCACAGGCTCCTCCCATGTCCCATGTACATAAGTATCACAGGCTCCTCCCATGTACATAAGTATTCACAGGCTCCTCCCATGTACATAAGTATCACAGGCTCCTCCCCTGTCCCATGTACATAAGTATCACAGGCTCCTCCCATGTACATAAGTATTCACAGGCTCCTCCCATGTACATAAGTATCACAGGCTCCTCCCACGTACATAAGTATTCACAGGCTCCTCCCATGTACATAAGTATCACAGGCTCCTCCCATGTCCATAAGTATTCACAGGCTCCTCCCATGTCCATAATTATCACAGGCTCCTCCCATGCACATAAGTATCACAGACTCCTTCCATGTACATAAGTATCACAGGCTCCTCCCATGCACATAAGTATCACAGGCTCCTCCCATGCACATAAGTATCACAGGCTCCTCCCATGTACATAATTATTAGACTCCTCCCATGTACATAAGTATCACAGGCTCCTCCCATGTACATAAGTATCACAGCCTCTTCCCATGTACATAAGTATCACAGGCTCCTCCCATGTCAGGCTCCTCCCATGTACATAAGTATCACAGACTCCACCCATGTACAGATTATCACAGACTCCTCCCCTGTACATAAGTATCACAGACTCCTCCCATGTACATAAGTATCACAGGCTCCTCCCATGTACATAAGTATCACAGACTCCTCCCATGTACAGATTATCACAGACTCCTCCCCTGTACATAAGTATCACAGGCTCCTCCCATGTACATAAGTATTCACAGACTCCTCCCATGTACATAAGTATTCACAGACTCCTCCCATGTCCCATGTGCATAAGTATTCACAGACTCCTCCCATGTACATAAGTATTCACAGACTCCTCCCATGTCCCATGTACATAAGTATTCACAGACTCCTCCCATGTACACAAGTATCACAGGCTCCTCCCATGTACATAAGTATCACAGGCTCCTCCCATGTCCCATGTACATAAGTATTCACAGACTCCTCCCATGTCCCATGTACATAAGTATTCACAGACTCCTCCCATGTACATAAGTATTCACAGGCTCCTCCCATGTACATAAGTATCACAGGCTCCTCCCATGCCCCATGTACATAAGTATCACAGGCTCCTCCCATGTACATAAGTATTCACAGGCTCCTCCCATGTACATAAGTATCACAGGCTCCTCCCATGTCCCATGTACATAAGTATTCACAGACTCCTCCCATGCCCCATGTACATAAGTATTCACAGACTCCTCCCATGTACATAAGTATTCACAGGCTCCTCCCATGTACATAAGTATCACAGGCTCCTCCCATGTCCCATGTACATAAGTATCACAGGCTCCTCCCATGTACATAAGTATTCACAGGCTCCTCCCATGTACATAAGTATCACAGGCTCCTCCCACGTACATAAGTATTCACAGGCTCCTCCCATGTACATAAGTATCACAGGCTCCTCCCATGTCCATAAGTATTCACAGGCTCCTCCCATGTCCATAATTATCACAGGCTCCTCCCATGCACATAAGTATCACAGACTCCTTCCATGTACATAAGTATCACAGGCTCCTCCCATGCACATAAGTATCACAGGCTCCTCCCATGCACATAAGTATCACAGGCTCCTCCCATGTACATAATTATTAGACTCCTCCCATGTACATAAGTATCACAGGCTCCTCCCATGTACATAAGTATCACAGCCTCTTCCCATGTACATAAGTATCACAGGCTCCTCCCATGTCAGGCTCCTCCCATGTACATAAGTATCACAGACTCCACCCATGTACAGATTATCACAGACTCCTCCCCTGTACATAAGTATCACAGACTCCTCCCATGTACATAAGTATCACAGGCTCCTCCCATGTACATAAGTATCACAGACTCCTCCCATGTACAGATTATCACAGACTCCTCCCCTGTACATAAGTATCACAGGCTCCTCCCATGTACATAAGTATCACAGGCTCCTCCCATGTACATAAGTATATTGACTGGCCTGCACAGAGTCCTGCCCTCAACCCGATAGAACACCTTTGGGATGAATTCGAGCGGAGACTGCAATCCAGGCCTTATCGTCAAACATCAGTGCCTGATCTCACAAATGCTCTTCTGGAAGAATGGTCAAACATCCCCATAGACACCCTCCTAAACCTTGTGGACGGCCTTCCCAGAAAAGGTGAAGCTGTTATAGCTGCAAAGAATGGACCAACTCAATATTAAACCCTCCGGACTAAGACTGGGGGGTCATTACAGGTCATGTGTGTGTAAAGGCAGGTGTCCCAATATTTTTGGTAATACAATGTATATCTCTAATAGGTTATTATATGCAGTTGTCTATTTTTATAAAGCAAACAATTTTTTGTACAAATACATTTTGATATTTTATCAATGAGTCTTTTGCGGTAGAATAAAGTCCTGGCAGTTTTGTAGGTAGGAGGGTCTCTTGTGGAGGATCATTAATCTGGAGACCTGGCGGGGGTCTTTCATTTTCTATGGGCACCCAAAATATTTCACTGCTAAACCAAAACTGCCCAAATCATCACAAATAACCGGCGCGCTCCGCGGTGCTCAGCTGTGGGGGGGAGGGGAGGAGCCGGGCCTTTGTGTTCGGCACACAATACCGACTGATGAATCAAATCACAGATCTGCTCTTTAAATAAACAGCGTGTGCGCCGCATCAGAGAGCGAAAAACGCTGCGCCGACATACATTCCGCCTCGTTGTGCCGCCGGTTACAAAGCAATCAATGAAAGCCGCTTTGGATGTCTCGGTCTTGTAATTAGCGGAAATGAAAGACCCCCATCAGCCGACAACCCTTCACAATGAAAGACCCCCATCAGCCGACAACCCTTCACAATGAAAGACCCCCATCAGCCGACAACCCTTCACAATGAAAGACCCCCATCAGCCGACAACCCTTCACAATGAAAGACCCCCATCAGCAGACAACCCTTCACAATGAAAGACCCCCATCAGCCGACAACCCTTCACAATGAAAGACCCCCATCAGCCGACAACCCTTCACAATGAAAGACCCCCATCAGCCGACAACCCTTCATTTCTTCCTGTAACCTTTTGTGCTATTCCTGAAAATACCAAAATCACCGGAAATATTCCAATGGATTGTAAATTGATTTATATCTGCTGTTCAATAAATGAGATGCGTCTAAAGGAAATGTGTCGTCTTTTCAATGACATCTTATGGCCTCTATACATTATTATTATTATTATTTCAGTTACTTATATAGCGCCATCAATTTACGCAGCGCTTTACATATACATTGTACATTCACATCAGTCCTTACCCTCAAGGAGCTTCCAATCTAAGGTCCCTAACTCACATTCATACATATTAGGGACAATTTAGACCGGATCCAATTAACCTACCTGCGTGTCTTTGGAGTGTGGGAGGAAACCGGAGTACCCGGAGGAAACCCACACAGGCACAGGGAGAACATGCAAACTCCAGGCAGGTAGTGTCGTGGTTGGGATTCAAACCAGCGACCCTACATGTTACAATCTGACCATATAATCTCTACAATCAATTTAAGATTTACCAAAATTATGTAATATGAGGAATTGCCTTACAGTGTCTTGAAAAAGTATTCATACCCCCTGTGAAATCCCCCACATCTTGTCATGTTACATCCAAAAAACGTAAATGTATTTTATATTTAATAATACTCAATATAGACGGTTTTGTTGAAAAATACTAAACATGTTATACTTGCCTGCTCTGTGGCAGTGGTTTTGCACAAAGAGCCCACAACCCTCCTTTTCTCGGGTCTCTTGCCGTCACTCATGGCCCCTCCCTCCTGCCCCCATTGCTCTATGGGGGGGGGGGGACCAGCCGCTGTTCTGTGCGTCCATGGTTCGGTCCCACCCCCTTCTCTCTCCTCATTGGCTCATTAACTTTGATGGACAGCAGCGGGAGCCAATGGTGCCCTCTTGTTGTCTCAGCCAATGAATAGAGACAGAGAGAGAGAGACAGCCGAGACTCTCCTGCAACATCACTGGATCGGGATGGGGCTCAGCTAAATATTAGGGGGGCTGATGCACACAGAAGTCTTTTTTTAAATCTTTTTTTATTAGGGCTGTGAAAATTAAAGATGAATTCCTCGATTAATCGTAAATTTTTTTGATCGATACATTTTTTTTTGATCGATCAAAAGTGAGCACTTTAATATTTTCTTTCTACCCACGACCTGAGATTGTGAGAGAAGTTTATAGTCCGTTAACTCCTTTGATACCCGCATGCATGACCACCTGTTTGCACGGGGTCCATGCCATAAGGTGAGAGCGATTAGTTAGACCAGAGGTGGGGGGATTGTGACGCTACTGTGGAAAAAAACAATTACTTACGTCAGTGCTACAGTTTGAATTTAAAACGTTTGTGTGAACTGTGAAGTTAAGTCATGGATTGTAAAAACTAAGTAGTGTCAGGTGATTATATATAGTGTATACCACATTTACCACTGACTTATGCAGAGTTGCAATCCAAGGAGATCAGCTAAAAGTAGTTGGATCTGTATGTGCGTTATAATTAATCGAAATTAGTCGATTAATCGATTAAAAAAATATATCGATTAATCGAACACAAAATTTTTGATCAGTAACAGCCCTATTTTTTATCTTTGCGGTTGTATATCCGCACAGAATTATTATTATTATTATTTATTTTTTTAAACCTGTAAGGCATAATGAGCTGCTATGCATACTAAAAGAAATATGAGCAAGATATTAGAAAACGAAGAATCCCACTCCCTCGGCGCTCACGGGAAGTGCTAAACTACAGCTGCTGCTATATTACTCAAAAATCTCAAAATATGGTGCCAAAGACAGTCACCGACGGTGAACAACCCAAAGGCACGAGCAGCGCTTTATTATTTTTTTAAACGTAACCATAAAACTATAAACATGGATTTAAAATGTATTAAAAAACGAAATATATATATAAATATCAACCTACACACAGTAATAAACCTAATGCCGCGTACACGCGGGCGGACTGTCTGGCCAACTTAGTCCGTCGAAACACATTTCAGCGGACAGTCCGCTCGTGTGTGGGCTTCAGCGGACTTTTTCAGCGTGCAGTCTGGCGGACTAAGTATTTCGGAATTTCCGTAATATTGTCCGTCATACTTTGGTTTCAGCGGACAATCCGCTCGTCAGTAGGCTAGTTCGACGGACTAAGAATGGCGCATGCTCAGAAAGGATTTACACGGCGGAAGGTTGCATTGCTGTGTATTGGACTTCCTATTTCTAGTCCCGTCGTACGTGCTGTACACGTCATCGCGCAAGCTTTCGACGGACTGTTTTGCATCCGTGTGTGGTCAAGTCCGTTCATTCGAAAGTATGACGGACTGTCCGTCGGATTGTCTGACGGACTAAGTTGGCCATACAGTCCGCCCGTGTGTACGCGGCTATACAGTCCGCCCGTGTGTACGCGGCTATACAGTCCGCCCGTGTGTACGCGGCTTTAGGCTCGGTTCACACAGGACGCGACACGACTTGCAGCGCCGCGACCTGCCGCGACCTCAGCGGCGACTTGCAAAAAGACTTCTGTATAGAAGTCAATGCAAGTCGCGCGAAGTCGCCGCAAAAGTAGTACAGGAACCTTTTTTCTAAGTCGGAGCGACTCGAGTCGCTCCTATTAGAACGGTTCCGTAGTACAGAACGGGGGCGACTTGTCAGGCGGCGAAGTCGCCTGGACAAGTCGCCCCTGTGTGAACCGAGCCTTATAGTATATATAATTACTTTCAAACCGAAAGCATAAATACTGTATGTTATTTAAAACCCCTTCCCTCCAAGCGTACACAGATCTGCGTACTCGGCTTCCGGGGGTTATACCGGGATGATGCCAGCACCTGCACCTGTTAGACAATTTTGTAAACAGGTAATTTTTCTCCTTCATTGAAATGCGCTGATGAGGCGGCACTGATAGGCTGCACTGGTGGACACTGATAGGCACAGTTAAGGCGGCACTAATAGGCACAGATAAGGTGGCACCTATAGGCACAGATAAGGTGGCACTGATAGGCAAAGATGGGCACAGATAAGATGGCACTGATGGGTGGCACTGATGGGTGGCATGGATGGGTAGCATGGATGGGTGGCATGGATGGGTGGCATGGATGGGCACTGATAGGTACCACTGATAGATGGGACTGATGGCCACTGATAGGTGGCACTGCTGGGCACTGATGGGCATCACTGATGGGCACTGATGGGCGTCACTGATGGGCACTGGTAGATGACACTGATGGGCACGGATATGTGGCACTGAGGTGCAGCTCTGTTGTTGAGGCAGATTGTGGGCACTGATAGGTGGCACTGTGGGCACTGATGGGTGGCACTGTGGGCACTGATGGGTGGCACTGATGGGTGGCACTTTTTTCCATACTTTAGGTGGCACTGGCAGGGGGCAGGTGGGCACTGATGGGCTGGCCCCAGCTCGCTGTGATTGGGACTGAAGTCCCTCTCACAGCCGCCAGTGATCGGCTTTTTTTTCTCCTTGCGCTGTCAGCGTGAGGAGGAAAAATAGCTGATTACCATCTCTGTTGTGATTACATGATCAGCTGTCATTGGCTGACAGCTGATCATGTGGTAAGGGGTCGGGATCGACCCCTTGCTCCGAACTGTGATCAGGTGAGTCTCATAGACTCGTTGGTCACAGAGCGCGCCACGCGCGCCCCTCAGGGGGCATGCAGGCCGCTCGTGCACAGGACGACGTCAATAGATGTAGTCCCGGCAAAGCAGGTCCGCGCTGTAGCCGTCATTCGGCTATAACGCGGATCTCAAGCGGTTAAAGTCAAAGCTTCAGTGTGACAGCCAGGAAACACGCATTCTTAAAAGAAGAGCTCAACCATGATAAGCTCCATGATTCTTATGACAGGGTCCCTTTAACAAAAAAAACTTCTGATTTAGTAAAGTGTAGATCCCAGGGGGCCACAATACGTGTGTATCTGTGCCGTGGACTTCACCTGACTCAGGGCTCACAGTAATCAGACACTGATATGATCACAATATGACACAATTATAGGAAATATATCTATTCCGGACCACGGAAAACCATTTAGGGTTTTGCTTACCTCAGTATTTGCTGTGTGATTTGTGACTTATGCGGCGTACACACGATTGGAATTTCGGGCCAGCAAAAGACCGATGGGAGCTTTTCATCAGAAAATGCGACCGTGTGTACGCTCCATCGGAATGTAGCTGGCCGAATTCCCGCCAGCAAAAATTTGAGAGCAGGTTCTCAATTTTCCTGACGAGAAAAACTTTCTATCGGAAATTCTGATCGTGTGTATGCAATTCCGACTTGCAAAAACTCACGCATGCACAGATTCAACTACGAGACTGAAGCTATCGGCTACTGGCTATTAAACTTCTCTTTTTCTAGTCCCGTCGTACGTGTTGTACGTCTCACCGCGTTCTTGGCGGTCGGAATTTGGTGTGACCGTGTGTGGGCAAGACAACTTGAGCAGAATTCCGTCGGGAAAACCATCAGAGTTTTTTTTCCGACCAAAATTCCGATTGTGTGTACGCGGCATTAGAGAAAGTAGTAATTTTACTAGCACTATTAGCACCATGGACATCATAGTCCATTTATTAGTACTACTTTTCAACTTTTCAGCACCATGGACATCATAACATAAAACATCAATTACTATTGTTCAGCACCATGGACAGCTCACATCATTTATTACTACATTTCAGCACCATAGATGTTGTAGTTCTAACCTTGCAGCACCCTGGACATTGTATATGATTTATTATTACTTTCCAGCAGCATGGATAGTGTACATGAATTACTACTCTTCAGCGTCATGAGCAGGATATCTCATTTAATCATTTTGAACACCATAGACACTGCATGTATTGTACAGTATTACTACTTTTGAGCACCGTGGATAGTGTTGTTCTATTTTAGTATTGCTTTCAGCACCATAGACAGTATATATATTAATTGCAAAGTTCCTCTTTGCCCTGAAAATTAACCTAATCCCATAAAAAAAAAGAAAACATTTCCACTGCATTTGTGAAGAAGGCTTCAGGGGCGCTCCAGAAAGTCCATCAAGCGTCAGGACTGTCTCCTACAGTTGGTTCAGCTGCGGGATCGGGGGCACCACCAATGCAGAGGGGGGGGGGGGGGTGGTGATCGGGGCACCACCAGTGCAAGGGGGGGGGTGGTGATCAGGGCACCACCAGTGCAAGGGGGGAAGGTGATCAGGGCACCACCAGTGCAGGGGGGGTGGTGATCAGGGAACCACCAGTGCAGGGGGGTGGTGATCGGGGCACCACCAGTGCAGGGGCGGGGGTGGTGATCAGGGCACCACCAGTGCAGGGGGGGTGGTGATCAGGGCACCACCAGTGCAGGGGGGGTGGTGATCGGGGCACCACCAGTGCAGGGGGGGTGGTGATCGGGGCACCACCAGTGCAGGGGCGGGGGTGATCGGGGCACCACCAGTGCAGGGGTGGGGTGGTGATCGGGGCACCACCAGTGCAGGGGTGGGGTGGTGATCGGGGCACCACCAGTGCAGGGGGGGGTGATCGGGGCACCACCAGTGCAGGGGGGGTGGTGATCGGGGCACCACCAGTGCAGGGAGGTGGTGATCGGGGCACCACGAGTGCAGGAGGGGGGTGATCGGGGCACCACCAGTGCAGGGGGGGTGGTGATCGGGGCAACACCAGAACTGGAGGAAGTCCAGAGAAGGGCAACAAAGCTAATAAGGAAACTGAGGACCTTAGTTACAAGGAACGGCTACAAGCACTAAACTTGGGGAAGAAATGCTTAAGAGGAGATATACTAGCAATACACAATGGTACAACGGTGATTCTAGTATAGGGAGAAAACAGAGAGCTCAGGATGTCATGTGGTCACTCAATAAAGTTGGACTGGTGTCTTTATTGAATGTTACCAACAATGTAACTAAGTAATATATCATTTATTAGTATTTTTCAGCACCATGGAGAGTGTAGTTTTAGTAGTATTGCTTTCAGCACCATGGACAGTATATATAATTTATTAGTACTTTTCAGCACCATGGATAATAATTTATATATGTATTATTATTATACAGTATTTATATAGCGCCAACAGTTTTGCATCGCTTTACAGCGTTAGGGCAAACAGTACAATTACAATACAATTCTATATATACAGTATATAAAATGTATTACTACTTTTCAGCACCAATGATAGTGTTGTTCTATTAGTATTGCTTTTCAGCACCATGGACAGGGTAGCTGGTTTATTAGTCACATCAACACCATTGATCATTTATGTACCGTAAAAACTTGGATTCTGAGCATAACTAGTTCCGGAAACATGCTGGTAATCCAAAGCACTTGTATATCAAACCGAATTTCCCCCATAAGAAAAAATGGAAACTCAAATGATTCCTTCCACAACCATTTATTCATAAATCCTTCCGTTTATAGTCCATATAAAAAGATTCTAGCGATGTGATCGGTTGTGTAACCATAAAATGCCCGTCCACAAATGGAATCCTCCACAAGGGGATTAGAAGCAAAATCCAGCAGGAGCTCCAGAGTATAAAAGAGAAGAGAAGAGAGGGCGCCTCTAATGCCGCGTACACACGGGCGGACTGTATGGCGTACTTAGTCCGCTCGTGTGTGGGCTTCAGCAGACTTTTTCAGCGTGCAGTCTGGCGTACTAAGTATTTCGGATTTTTTGAAATTCTGTCTGTCATACTTTGGTTTCAGCGGACAATCCGCTCGTCAGTAGGCTAGTTCGGCGGACTAAGAATGGCGCATGCTCAGAAAGGATTTACACGGCGGAAGGTTGCATTGCTGTGTATTGGACTTCCTATTTCTAGTCCCGTCGTACGTGCTGTACACGTCATCGCGCAAGCTTTCGACGGACTGTTTGTGCATCCGTGTGTGGTCAAGTCCGTTCATTCAAAAGTAGGATGGACTGTCTGTCGGATTGTCTGACGGACTAAGTAGGCCATACAGTCCGCCCGTGTGTACGCGGCCTTAGAGGCGCCTCTCTTCTCTTTTATACTCAGTTGGGACGCTACTTGTATATCAAGACATCGCTTGTATATCAAGTCAAAATTTATTTAAAAAAATAATAAAAAAATCTTGCAAAACGCTCTCAAACCAAGTTACTTGCAAACCAAGCTTTTACTGTATTTTATTAGTGCAGGTTTTCCTTTTTTCTTGCACAGGTGCTTTAAATCAGAGTCAATGGTTTGGTATTTTGGACAGCTATTTTATCTAAGAGAAATTCACAGAACACGGCCTGTTGGGAGTACCTGAGGACAGGGTTGAGGACCTCTGCTTTAGGGGACCCTAGTTCTTACTGGTGTGTGTGTGTATGGATTTGTGGGGGACATTCTTTTTTTTTTCATTAAATTATATTTGATACTTTAAAAATGGCAGATAGTTAAGTCGTTCCCAATCACATGATAATAAAAAAAATGCATTCATGTGATTGGATGATGGAAATCAGCAGGACTTCCCCCTCATTTACTAAGCTCTACAGCAAATTCCCTTTTTGCAAAGTTTTCTTTTTGTTGCCTTTAGTGAATCCACCTCATTGTGTTAGTTTACTTATCAGTTAGACTTACAAAAAAAGCTTTTAATGCAATGAACAGGGTCTGCCTCTCTACAATCCTTCATAAAATCCTGTAATTTGTAACAATAAAAAATATTATAAAAAAGCATTCACTTTCTGTAATCTTCTCTCTCTGTATTGAATCCATGATGGTAAAGTGGTATTCTCCATCCTTTAACTGGAATAATACGTTCCTCTATTGCTACAGTTTAACTGAGACAAAATCGTTCAGACAGGAAGCTGCCTATATGTCTTGGATTACACTGAATTTAGAAAGCATATATTTAGGAGTCCTGCAGGGCACATACAGCAGGAAACCTGATCTGAGAGGTCACAACATAATTACATGAGAGCTTAATGGAAGAAGACATACAACATATTAGCTAAATAATATAACAGAACCTGGACATAAAGCAGAATTATGGAAATATAATAATACCTTTGCACCATACAACATTCTAAATAAACCAAACAGGGACATGAAACGTTCAACATATTTAGGCCACATAGATTTATTACATAAATTTGACATGGACCGTATTCAGAATGTATAATAAAGCAAAGAAAAAACGCCTCCACGCGGCTCTACTCCCCAGAGCATCGCACCGTGTGCTCCGCTAGAAACCGGGTAGATTTGCTTATGGAATATTGAAAAGGAGTGAGAGGACAGAGCTATAGAGGGAAGCTTTACATTTCAATTCCAAGAACATAGGAAAACCTAGAGAAAGGGATCATATCCACCTTTGTGCGTTTCACCTTCTTTGGTTACATTTTTTAAATTTTTTATTATAATTAATATATATATAAAAAGGGGGAGTAGGAGCTCCTTATAATGGGCACAGTGCAGAGCTGAAGGTAAGAAACTATCAACTCTACATCATCTACCAAAAACAGAAACATTTATTTTGGATGGACGGACACTTTATAGAAAAACAATCCATTAAGCACCCTTTATATTGAAAGTTGTTACAAATTCTAAAACTTTTTCTAAACAGTTATTTATTGGTGGAAGAAACATTTTTTTTAATAGAGTTTTGAGAACCATCAGACAAAAAAGTAACCTGTGTTCTACTTGGTGCTGATACAATATATAAAATAGATGCACTGCCCATGGCACTGATACAATATATAAAATAGATGCACTGTCCATGGCACTGATATAAGATATAAAATAGATGCACTGCCCATGGCACTGATATAAGACATAACATAGATGCACTGTCCATGGCACTGATACGAGATATAAAATAGATGCACTGCCCATGGCACTGATACAAGATATAAAATAGATGCACTGCCCATGGCACTGATACAATATATAAAATAGATACACTGCCCATGGCACTGATACAATATATAAAATAGATGCACTGTCCATGGCACTGATACGAGATATAAAATCGATGCACTGCCCATGGCACTGATATAAGATATAAAATAGATGCACTGCCCATGGCACTGATACGAGATATAAAATAGATGCACTGCCCATAGCACTGATACAAGATATAAAATAGATGCACTGCCCATGGCACTGATACAATATATAAAATAGATGTACTGCCCATGGCACTGATACAATATATAAAATAGATGCACTGTCCATGGCACTGATACAAGATATAAAATAGATGCACTGCCCATGGCACTGATACAAGATATAAAATAGATGCACTGCCCATGGCACTGATACAAGATATAAAATAGATGCACTGCCCATGGCACTGATACAAGATATAAAATAGATGCACTGCCCATGGCACTGATACAAGATATAAAATAGATGCACTGCCCATGGCACTGATACAAGATATAAAATAGATGCACTGTCCATGGTGCTCAGATGGCGCATACACTACTAGATGCACTGCCCATGGTGCTGCTGTGGGACATAAACCAGGTTTACTGTCCATGGTGCTGATATGGGGCATACGCTCTACAAATCACATATGGTGCTGATATGGCCTATACACATTATACACTGTCCATGGTGCTGACATGAAACATAAACTAGATGCACTGTCCATGGTGCTGATGTTGCCCGTACACTAGATTGGGGGGTCAGCAACCAGCTGATTGCTATTTACCTGTCAGATACAATACATGTGAAGGATTGATTGCAACACCAGCTCCTGATCTGGGTCAAACAGCAACCCGGAATCTGATTTCCCAGCCTGCCAAGTGCCTGGATACCTGCACTTTACATACTACTGACTCCTGCATTCTGCATTACTTACTCCTGGACACTGCTCTGTAGATTACATACTAATGACCTCTGCACTCTGCTTTACTTACTCGTGACCCCTGCACTGTGCTTTAAATACTACAGACCTCTGCTTTCTGCATTACTTTCTTCTGACCCCCTACACTCTGCGTTACATACCACTGACCTCTAAACTCTGCATTACTTTTTCCTGACCCCTGCACTCTGCATTGCTTACTACTGACCTCTAGACTCTGTGTTACATACTAGTAACCTCTGAACTCTGCGCCACTTACTGAACCCTAAACCCCGAGTTACCTACTACTGATCCCTGAACTCTTCAAGCCTTCCTTCTTATGGGACCTTGCTATGTTATCACCTTTAAAAAAAAGACACTGCCCACTGGTGATCTTTGATCTCTGCCATGTTGTTCAGGTAGATCTCCACCTCTTCATGGTTTTCTACCCCTGCACTAGATATTCTGTCCATGGTACAGATATGGGACATACACTCTATACTCCGCCTATGGTGCTGATATGGGACATACACTCTATACTCCACCTATGGTGCTGATATGGGACATACACTCTATACTCCACCTATGGTGCCGATATGGGACATACACTCTATACTCCACCTATGGTGCTAATATGGGACATACACTCTATACTCTGCCTATGGTGCTAATATGGGACATACACTCTATACTCTGCCTATGGTGCCGATATGGGACATACACTCTATAGTCCGCCTATGGTGCTGATATGGGACATACACTTTATACTCCGCCTATGGTGTCGATATGGGACATACATTCTATAGTCCGCCTATGGTGCTGATATGGGACATACACTTTATACTCCGCCTTTGGTGCTGATATGGGACATACACTCTATACTCCGCCTATGGTGCTGATATGGGACATACACTCTATACTCCGCCTATGGTGCTGATATAGGACATACATTCTATACTCCGCCTATGGTGCCGATATGGGACATACACTCTATACTCCGCCTATGGTGCTGATATGGGACATACACTCTATACTCCGCCTATGGTGCTGATATAGGACATACACTCTATACTCCGCCTATGGTGCCGATATGGGACATACACTCTATACCCCGCCTATGGTGCTGATATAGGACATACATTCCATACTCCGCCTATGGTGCTGATATGGGACATACATTCTATACTCTGCCTATGGTGCTGATATGGGACATACATTCTATACTCTGCCTATGGTGCTGATATGGGACATACACGCTATACTCTGCCTATGGTGCTGATATGGGACATACACTCTATACTCCGCCTATGGTGCTGATATAGGACATACACTCTATAATCTGCCTATGTTGCTGATATGGGACATATACTCTATACTCCACCTATGGTGCTGATATGGGACATACACTCTATAATCTGCCTATGGTGCTGATATGGGACATATACTCTATACTCCGCCTATGGTGCCGATATGGGACATACACTCTATACTCCGCCTATGGTGCTGATATGGGACATACACTCTATACTCCGCCTATGGTGCTGATATGGGACATACACTCTATACTCCGCCTATGGTGCTGATATGGGACATACACTCTATACTCTGCCTATGGTGCTGATATAGGACATACACTCTATACTCCGCCTATGGTGCTGATATGGGACATACACTCTATACTCCGCCTATGGTGCTGATGTGGAATATAAACTAAATGCCCTGTCCATGGTGCTGACACTGGATCATTGGGAAGATGCCACACTCGTGGTGACAAAAGCAATAATAAACCAGTTCTTTTTCTGGTGTTGAAAATAATAAATAGAGTTTATAAATTGTGGAGTTGAAAGTACTAAAACAGTAACTACATTCCCCAAGTAATGAATCAGGACAACATGCTGAAACACACAAAAAAGTCAAGGTTCCTTTAGCGCCCAAGAATAGATTTATTCACCATTGTTTCATGAAATGTGCTGATCCAGCGGGGGCACGATAGATTTACAGTGTTAGCAGCCATTGCTTCTCCAGCCTTAATGAATCAGCGATTACTTACACCTTTACCAAGGGGACCTTTAAAAGCCACTATTAAACTTCAAGCAAATCCGTCTTTCGCTCATTCAGGGCACCCCAACAGATTTGCTTTAATCCCCACCCCTACCCAGTATATATTTCCCCTTCCTTTGTTCCCCCACCTCTCTGTTCAGCACTGGGAGCCGAAGGAAGTACCTAGTAATAATGTACTCCATGTAGCAGCAATGGGTCAATAAGTGCGATCGTACAAGGAGTTTGAATCCCTGTGCAAGGTCCAATTCCAGATTACACCCAACTTTCCTCTGCTCCCGGTGGCTAGATGGTGTGATGGAGAAGTTAAAGGAGGACTCTTATGTTGCTGGGGGGGGGCTAAGTTAAAGAAAACCTATTGTATGACTATGCATAGACAAAACACAGGTCCTTCTTTGGTCCAAAGAACCAAAGCCCTTCTCTGGAGTAGACAATACACGGGTCCTTCTCTGTAGTAGATAAAACATGGGTCCTTCTCTGGTCCAAAGAACCAGAGCCCTTCTCTGTAGTAGACAAAGCAGGGGTCCTTCTCTGTTCAAAACAAACCAGTCCTTCTCTGTAGTAGGCAAAACACAAGCCCTTCTTTGGTCTAACAAACCAGAGTCCTTCTCTATAGTAGATAAAACACGGGTCCTTCTCTGTAATAGATGTACATCTCTGTAGTAGACAATACACGGGTCCTTCTCTGTAGTAGACAAAGCATGGGTCCTTCTCTGGTCGAAACGAGCCAGTCCTTCTCTGTAGTAGGCAAAACACAGGCCCTTCTCTGGTCCAACAAACCAGAGTCTTACTCTGTAGTAGACAAAACATGGGTCTTTCTATGGTCCAACAAACCAGGGTCTTCTTCTGTAATAGACAAAACACAGGTCCTTCTCTGGTCCAAAAAACCAGAGCCCTTCTCTGTAGTAGACAATACACGGGTCCTTCTCTGTAGTGGATAAAACTTGGGTCCTTCTCTGGTCCAAAGAACCAGAGCCCTTCTCTGTAGTAGACAAAACACAGGCCCTTCTCTGGTCCAACAAACCAGAGTCCTTCTCTATAGTAGACAAAACATGGATCTTCTCTGGTCCAAAGAACCAGAGCCCTTCTCTGTAGTAGACAAAGCATGGGTCCTTCTCTGTAGTAGACAAAACACAGGTCCTTCTCTGGTCCAAAGAATTATGAATGAAGAATGGAGAAGTAGTGGTCTCTCTGCAGAGGTCCAGCATGTCACCTGCTGAATCAGACCTATAGCTCTGCACTCAGCAAAGCTCATGTTCCTTGCTGATTAGAGAGCCCTGGCTCTGACTTAGTAGCAGGCAAGTGAAAATGCTGCTGAGAGACCACTGCTTCCCTACAGAAGGCAAGTGCCCCACTCGGCAGCATGCTGGCAGGGGGAAGGTTTTTCTGCTTAGCAATTTAGAAAGAAAAGAGATTGATGGAGGATTCGAAATGTTCTGATGTCTGTTATTCACTTAATTTCTGGGTGGCCCATTTCCACAGACACAGTTGGCATGACTCTCCGCTGACAATCAAGCCTAAAGAGCCTGCTGACTATTTCTAGCACAGCTTTGTTGAATAGTATTTGAGAGGTTAGAAGGAAAAAAAAAAAAAAAGAAATCTTGCTCAGTCTCTCTGCTGCTGAATATTTCATGAGATTTCAAAAGTGACAGGTCCACTTTCAACACATTTTTGGGGCATTGAAAGCGATAAAACGCAGCAAACCACTGAAATGCTTTTGCATCCTATTTGATTTATTTTTAAAGGGAAGTTTGAAGTAGACAACCTGTAGCTACACAGTGAGACATCGGGAAGGACCTTTTCTTCACCTAGCCTGTCACGGGAAGAAAGCTCAGATGTCGCCATAGTAACCTCCGGCACTCTCAGATCCGCTCGCTGTAATTGTTCTGGAAGATAAAGGCGCGTTGCACAAGCAGAGGAGTCGGGACTCACTGCTGTCTGCTTTCATATTGTACTGGGATTAGCAATGTGTCATCATCACATTTAATCCTCGGCTAAGAAATATGGATTCCGCGTTGGGTCCTAAAGACGATCGGACGGTAATTAAGTTCCGTAGGCGGTATCTCGGGAAGTATGCAAACCGCGCTCTCTCTCTCTGGAGAGGAGATATGATAGCGATATACAAATACCTGACTGGTGACCCCAGCAAAGGAAAAAACTTTTTAGTGGGAGGAGTTTAAAAATACACGTGACCATTTATTGAAACTGAAATGGCCTGGTATGCAGGGCTGGACTTACCATTGGGCTTGACTCAAGCCCATGGGCCCCGCCCAATAGGGGGCCCCCACGGGCCCCGCTGAGATACATAGCAGAGTGTGCTTGGCTCCGCTCACCATCACGCCCTATGATGGACATAATACAGGGACTGGGCATGACTGTGAGCCGAGCCGAGTACACTCGACTACTGTGAGAGAACCCGAGAGCCGCTGATAGGACCCGAGAGCCGCCGAGAGGACCCAAGAGCCGAATAGATACACAGGACTCTGTATCGCGCCATTTTTAAACTTCAAGACTGCAATGACAAGGCTGCAGGGACACTGGACAAGGCTGCAGCTGGATGGGTAAGGCTGCAGATGGACATTGATAAGGTTGCATTGATGTTTTTCCTTAAAATTGCCTCCTAAATTTCATGTGGGTGTCATACGCCGATAAGTACGGTAATGTATAGAAGGTAGGGCCTGAAAGTGACTCAAGCCCAGGGGCCCCCACCACCCTAAGTCCTGCCCTGCTGGTATGGATTTTAAGAGGAAACCCCCTGTGCCGAAAAAAAGTCCCCCCAAAGTCCATACCAGACCCTTATCCGAGCATGCAGTCCGGCCGGTTAGGAAAGGGGATGGGGACGAGCGAGCGCCGCCCCCTCTCAAACCGTACCAGGCCGCATGCCCTCAACATGGGGGGTGGGTGCTTTGGGGAAGGGGGGTGCCCTGCGGCCCCCCCACCCCAAAGCACCTTGTCCCCATGTTGATGAGGACAAGGGCCTCTTCCCGACAACCCTGGCCGTTGGTTGTCGGGGTCTGTGGGCGGGGGGGGGCTTATCGGAATCCAGGAGCCCCCTTTAATAAGTGAATAAGTATGGGGTACATCATACCCTTACCCATTCACCTGGGGGAAAACAAGTGTCAATAAAAAAACACACTAGACAGGTTTTTAAAGTAATTTATTAGGCAGCTCCGGGGGTCTCTTCCATCTTCGGGGGTCTCTTTTGAGTCCTCCGCTCTCTCCAGCCTTCCCTCCCGGTCTCCGGTTCTTCTCCCGCTCTCCGGCCTCTTCTCCCAGTCTCCGGCCTTCTCTCCCGGTCTCCGGCCTCTTCTCCCGCTCTCCGACTCTTCTCCCGGGCTCCTCCACTATCTTCTGCTCCTTTGCCGCTCTTTTGCCAGCGGTGGCCTGGTCTTTTCCGTCGTCTTCCTCCCTGTTCTCTTCTTCCGATGTTGAAACGATGCTCTCTCCCGCTGTAATGCTGTGTGCGAGGTGCGCAATAACTTATACAGGCTGGGGGATGTCACCCGGTGACCCCGCCCCTTATGATGGCACAGTCCCAGCATGCCCCGGGACTGTGCCGTCAATTCGATCGGTAGAGAAAATAGCCTAAGAACATTAGTTTGTGCCAGCATTCACACAGAGCGGATATAAATGCAATTTCATAGGATGAAAAAAGTAATTTTTTTAAAAACTCCGCCCCTTACTGAATGTTTTTGCCCTTTTGTGCCATCTGAAAACAATGCGGCATTACCTAAACG
Organism: Lithobates pipiens; assembly: GCF_037356315.1. Lineage (NCBI taxonomy): Eukaryota > Metazoa > Chordata > Amphibia > Anura > Ranidae > Lithobates > Lithobates pipiens. Next base: position 2,359,988 of record NW_027507686.1, on the reverse strand, counting down.
AACCCCCTAATAATAAAAGGGACGGTCTACTGAGCTAAGTTTCATTCGATGCACAGAAAAAGACACATAAAGGTGATTTTGTCAAACAACAGCAAGTCAGAAATCACAGGAGCTGAAAATAAAACCGCGTTTGAACCGGCGATGCTTTTCCCGGAGATTCCATAATTATCTGCACCGCGACGCACGGCGGGCACAGCTGCAGGTTTAGAGGAAGGTGTCATGCTGGCGTCTTGTCAAATCTCCGTACACCTGTGCGCTTTCTCATCTCATTTACAGGAACAAGATCCGGCTCCAAAACATTCCGTTTCATCTGGAAGCCCAACAGTCTTTAGGCTCGGCGCGTTTCATCCGGCTCTCCAAAGGCCTCCCGCCTTTTATCTCGCAAGTCGTGCAGCGCTCTGTCTGCAACAATGTTGCACGTTCCTTTTACAATGTAATACATTCAAATTCTGAGATCCATGGAAGTAAACTGGTCTTATTCAGGAAAGTGTGTTCAATGAGAGGGGATGATGTGCAACGCGTAGAAAAGCATAGAAAGGCAGCGCTCACAAGCTTTAGGCAGCTGTGTACTGCTGTCATGAACCATGCTATGGTAAAGAGCCCCCTGTAATAACTTCAATGGAAAGCCAACACGTTGGTAAATATCAGCATGCAGTTATCCTTTATTAGACAGGGTGAAGTACAGCCTGAAAAACCAACGCGTTTCGGACTACCTTGACTTAAAGCAGGGGTCTCCAAACATTCTAAACAAAGGGCCGGTTCACTGTCCTTCAGACCTTAGGGGGGCCGGACTGGGGCTATTGGGAGTAGAAAAGCTCCCAATATCAGTTAGAGAAAAATAATGTTTCATCATTTGTTTCATTTGTTTGTGCCCCATCATTGGTGTGATTGGGATAAATTGTGCCCCATCATTGGTGTGATTGGGATAGATTGTGCCCCATCATTGGTCTGATTGGGATAAATTGTGCCCCATCGTTGGTATGATTGGGATAAACTGTGCCCCATTGTTGGTGTGATTAGGATAAATTGTGCCCCAACATTGGTGTGATTGGGATAAATTGTGCCCCATCATTGGTGTGATCGAGATAGATTGTGCCCCAACATTGGTGTGATTGGGAGAAATTGTGCCCCATTGTTGGTGTCATTCGGAGGAATTGTGCCCCATTGTTGGTGTCATTCGGAGGAATTGTGCCCCACTGGTGGTGTCAGTCTGATAAATTCTGCCCTATGTTGGTGTCATTGGGAAGAATTGTGCCCCATCATTGGTGTCATTGGGATACATTTTTCCCCATTGTAAGTGTCATTAGGAGGAATTGTGCCCCATCAGTGGTGTCAGTCTGATAAATTGTGCCCCATCGTGGTGTCATTGGGAGGAATTATGCCCTATCATTGGTGTCATTGGGAAGAATAGTCCCCCCATGGTTGGTGTCATTGGGATACATTGTGCCCCATTGTTGGCATCAGTGGATGGAATAGTGCCCCAAGGGCCAGATAAAAGCAAGCAAAGGGCCGCGTCTGGCCCCGAGTCGCAGTTCGGAGACCATTACCTTAAAGTATAACTAAAGGCCCTGTTGGGGAGATTCCCCCTTTCTATTTCTCCTGTTTACCTTCATCACTGAAAGTGAAGGTAAAATAAAATCCCAAATTTTGGGTTTCCCCAGAAAAGTAATAGAGGGGAAATCTTCCAATGGGTGACCTGGGGGGTCCCCAAGAGATTCCCTTAATTTGCAGGGATTTCCTCTCACTTCCTGTTTGTGTACGGGACAGGAAATGAAGGGAAATCTCTGCAAAGGGACACAGATGGTGAAAACAAATCTGACAGGGGTTATAACCCTCCCTTAAAAAAATATTTTGCCTTTAGCTCTACTTAAATGATGGCAATGCCTGACCGGCCGAAACTTGTTGTTATTTTTTTTTTTTTTTCTGACAGTATTTCACTTTGTCTAATAAAACATAATGCTTGTTGATATTTACTGCCAGCCATTCCCACTCACCATTTATAAACAGGCTGGCAAAGCCCTGAGGAAGGCATGTTAAGGCCCCGAAACGTGTCGGCATTTTAGATTTGTGAGCAAATAAAGGGAATAACCTTCAAACATTTTTTTTTTATTGGTGGCTAGAAATAAGAACTATTCTTGAAGGCGATTGGTCAGGAGCCCTTCACACACTATGACATGCACATTTTTGCACCTTTTCGAACTACAAAAAAAAGCATCAAAGCAGCTCATGAAGAATTGAGCTTCACTGTTTGATGCACCCCCTCTCTTCAACCCCTCCCCCTCTCTTCGACCCCCTCCCCCTCTCTTCAACCCCTCCCTCTCTCTTCGACCCCTCCCCCTCTCTTCAACCCCTCCCCCTCTCTTCGACCCCTCCCCTCTCTCTCTCTCTCTCTCTCCCTCCCCCTCTCTTCAACCCCTCCCCCTCTCTTCGACCCCTCCCCCTCTCTTCGACCCCTCCCCCTCTCTTCGACCCCTCTCTTCAACCCCTCCCTCTCTCTTCGACCCCTCCCCCTCTCTTCAACCCCTCCCTCTCTCTTCAACCCCTCCCTCTCTCTCTCTCCCTCCCTCTCTCTCTTCGACCCCTCCCTCTCTCTCGCTCTCCCTCCCTCTCTCTCTCACCCCCTCTCTCTCTCTCTCCTCTACTCAAACCCTACTATACTTGGTTAGTGAAGTTTTCCTGACTTTTTCACAAAACTGTTGTCACCCGGAGAGGAAGTGAAAAGAAACTGAGACTTAGATAGCAGTAAAAACCTGACAGGGGTTCTAAACGTTCTCAATTTTAACCAAATGGATGGACATGCCCTTTAACCTTACCCAGAACACCTAAATTGCAACATGTTCATCTTCTACTAATCTAAAGAAAACTAAATTGGGACGGGTTGCCATGGTTTCTGCGCCTTGTATTTGTTCCTGTAGAAGACAGAATGTGACGTTATCGTGTTATTTGGCTTATTTACAGGAAAAGGGTGTTTTTGTAGCTCAAGTGAAGTTTCAAGCAGGCAGACTAAATGATGTCTTGCAGACAGTTTGATTGTCAGTCTGCCTCATTATCGCAGTCACTCACCCCCTGGCTGTGCTATATAAAAATTAAATGTTTTATTGTTATAAATAAAATATTAAATGAATCTGCCAGAGACATCTCTCTTGGCAGTACAATGACATTGGACTGACTGTTCTTGGCTTCTCCTGTGCTATAATAAGGAAATCGTATAATAATAGAGATGTGTATGGGCCCTGCCAGTGTGGAAGGAGAGGTCGATGCATTGCAAGTTTCTCACAGGTGCAGATTGAGGGGCTCCGGGGTGCCTTCTATGAGCACAGAAAACTGGGTTGTTGGCTTTCTTCAGGTTTTGTAATTTCCGGATCGGGTTCTGGATTACAGAGGCTTTGAAGAGCTTTGGGAGGGAAGAAGACCGTGACCGTGTGTCCAGGTTTTGTAATTCCTGGATCAGGTTCTGGATTAGAGGGGTTTCAAAGAGCTTTGGGATGGATGAAATCCGTGACCGTGTGTCCAGGTTTTGTAATTCCTGGATCAGGTTCTGGATTAGAGGGGTTTCAAAGAGCTTTGGGATGGATGAAATCCGTGACCTGCTGTCCAGGTTTTGTAATTCCTGGATCGGGTTCTGGAGCCCAGAGATTTCGAAGAGTTTTGGGATGGATGAAATCCGTGACCTACTGTCCAGGTTTTGTCATTCCTGGATCGGGTTCTGGAGTCCAGAGATGGTGGGGATGGTGTGTTCGGGGGATGGGCGGTGTTGGTTTTCCCCACACATAGCGTTTTGCTTTTAGGCCATAAAGTAGAATTTTGGTCTCCTCTGACCAGATCACCTTCTTCCACATGTTTGCTGCCCCCTCCCCCACATGGCTTCTCACAAACTACAAACAGGACTTCTTATGACTTTCTTTCTCCAATGTCTTTCTTCTTGTCACTCTTCCATAAAGGGCAGATTTGTGGAGAGACGACTAATAGTTGTCCTGTGGACAGATTCTCCCCCCTGAGCTGTGGATCTCTGCAGCTCCTCTAGAGTTACCATGGACCTCTTGGCTCTTCTCTGATGAATGCTCTCCTTGCCCGGCCCGGTCAGTTTAGGTGGACGGCCGTGTCTTGGTAGGTTTGCAGTTGTGCCATACTCTTTCCATTTTCCGATGATGGATTGAACAGAGCTCCGTGAGATGGTCAAAGCTTGGGAGATTTTATTATAACCCAACCCTGCTTTATACTTCTCCACAACTTTATCCCTGACCTGTCTGGTGTGTTCCTTGGCCTTCATGATGCTGTTTCACTAAGGTTCTCTAACGAACCTCTGAGGGCTTCACAGAACAGCTGTATTTTTTACTGAGATGAAATGACACACAGGTGGACTCTATTTACTAATTAGGTGACTTTTGAAGGCAATTGGTTCCACTAGATTTTAGTTAGGGGTATCAGAGTAAAGGGGGCGCCATACAAATGCCCCCCCCACACTTTTCACATATTAATTTGTATCATTTATCATTTTCCTTCCACTTCACAATTATGTGACACTTTGTGTTGGTCCATCACATAAAATCCCAATAAAATACATTTATGGTTTTGGTTGTAACAAAATGTGGAAAATGTCAAGTAGTATGAAAGCTTTTTCAAGGCTCTGTATCTATCTATCTATCTATCTATCTATCTATCTATCTATCTATCTATCTATCTATCTATCTATCTATCTATCTATCTATCTATCCTGTGTGTATATGTAGCACCCTCATAGTGTAGGACACTAGGTACATTTTGTTTTTGTCTTCTTCTGTAATCAAAGGGAGCAGTGATTGTTTGGTCTGGTCTGTTCAGGCTTTCACAGGCTGGGAATTTGATTGTTTCCCCCTGACTCTGGAAGAAGCTTCCAGAGTTTAGGGCAGGAGACTCGAATGACCAGCCTGAATATTTATCATGCTACAGCCAATCCCTGGAGAAGAGTGTCCAGTAGGGGGCTAGGGAGCTGATAAATAGTCTGATGCACTGGAGAGCTGGGTTCCTTCTCCCCTGGAGGGTTCCAGAGGCTGAGAGGCTGCTACCCTAAGGCAGCACATGGACTGTGTAGCTTTTTCTCAAGGCCTCAGAGGTGTCAGGGTTGGGGCCCGGGTGGATCTTCCTTGAAACTGATTGCAGGACCTCACCACAAAGGATCTGGTCTTGAGAGGTGCTGCCTTAATTAACGGACCTCGTCCAGAGGAAGCTGGAAGGTGGCAGCTGTCCCCGGGAACTTGCGGGTAATAACCATATACTGACGCCTGTGACGGTGTAGTGTTTTGGAGACTGCGCTGGGTACCCGCAGTTCTGTATAGACACAAGGTAACCAGATGACAAAGGCTTGCCTCATTAGGTAAATATGAAATCTTGCATATATGAATCTATAATGTGTTGAGTGTGAAGTGCGTCGGGTGCAGAGAATGTGTCCAATGGGAGATGCAGCCATCGCTTTTTTCATAAATGTTTGATCCCGTGCAGTGCAGAGGTGTTGACTTATTTCCTTTATCGCTATGAATATTTAAAGCTGAACTCAGGTCAACCTTTAGAAATATCTCTTGTGGTCCTCCTCCCCTCCACTCGTATAGTAAGAGTTCAATGCTTATTTCATCTAAGGGAGGGGTAAGGCCGAGAAATACTTTATCACTCGCTCCTGCAAGCTTCTTTCCCATCAGTTATGGGATCCTCCAATCAGACATCATTCACACCTCAGCGTTTTATAGATTGAAGCTCAAAACTCCAAAATGCTCAACAAAATCCTGAGCTCCTAAATTGTGCCTGGTGACATAGGAGTGCTCAGGAGCCCGTGACTCGATGCCCAATGTTCAAAAAGGTATGTAACCTCTTTCTGGAGCAGAATGGGGCGAGTTTGCCCCCATAAATTCCAATAGGAGCGCCTTAAAAAACATCTCAAAGACATGGCCAGATCAGGTGGGTGCCCCCCCATTTCAATTGCACCCCCCACTGCCCTGCTGGCCTCCCATGCTTTCCCCTGCTGACTCCCTGTACACTGCCCCATTGCCCCTCTGTACACTTCCTTTTAGACCCCCCATTATATTGCCCCTCTGAACCTCTGTCCATTGTCCTGCTGACACCATGTTCCCTTGCCCTGCTGTCCCCCTGTGCACTGCCCTGCTATCACCCTGTACACTGCCCTGCTGCCCCCTGTACACTACCCTCCTGACACCCTGTACACTGTTCTGCTGACTACTGTGTACAGTGCCCATCTGACACCCTGTACACTGCCCTACTGCCCCCTGTACAATTCCCTGCTGACACCATGTACACTGCCCTACTGACACCCTGTGCACTGCCCAGCTGGCCCCTGTCCTCCAACCTCTGATCCCTGTGCACTGCCCTGCTATCACCCTGTACACTGCCCTGCTGCCCCCTGTACCCCGGCCTTGATGACTCCCTGTACACTGCCCTATTGACACATTGTACACTACCCTCCTGACACCCTGTACACTGTTCTGCTGACTACTGTGTACACTGCCCATCTGACACCCTGTACACTGCCCTACTGGCCCCTGTACAATTCCCTGCTGACACCCTGTACACTGCCTTTCTGCCCCCTGTACACTGCCCTACTGACACCCTGTACACTGCTCTGCTGCCTTTGTGCACTGCCCTGCTGGCCCCTGTCCTCCAACCTCCAGAGTCTGATCCCTGTACACTGCCCTAATTCCCTAAGGACACTCTGTACACTGCCCCACAGATACCCTGTTCACTACCCTACTGACACCCTGTACACTGCCCTGCTAAGCCCCTGTTCACTGCCCAGCTGACACCCTGCACACTGTCCTACTGACCTCCTGCACACTGCCCCGCTGATACCCTACACACTGTCCTACTGACCTCCTGCACACTGCCCTGCTGACACCCTGTACACTGCCCTGTTGAGCCCTGCACACTGCCCTACTGACACCCTGCACACTGCCCTACGGACACCCTGCACACTGCCCTACTGACACCATGTACACTGCCCTACTGACACCCTGCACACTGCCCTACTGACACCATGTACACTGCCCTACTGACACCCTGCACACTGCCCTACTGACACCATGTACACTGCCCTACTGACACCCTGCACACTGCCCTACTGAGCCCTGCACACTGCCCTACTGACACCCTGCACCTTGTCCTATTGACCCCCTTCACCCTGTCCTACTGTCCCGCTGCATCCTGCCCCACTGACCTCCTGTACACTGCCCTGCTGACACCCTGCGTCCTGTCCTACTGAACTCCTGCACACTCCCCTACTGACCCCCTCTTCACTGCCCTACTGACCCCCTCTTCACTCCCCTACTGACCCCCTCTTCACTGCCCTACTGACCCCCTCTTCACTGCCCTACTGACCCCCTCTTCACTGTCCTACTGACACCCTGTACACTGCCCTGCTGACACCCTGTACACTGCCCTGCTGACACCATGTACACTGCCCTGCTGACACCATGTACACTGCCCTGCTGACACCATGTACACTGCCCTGCTGACACCCTGTACACTGTCCTGCTGACACCATGTACACTGCCCTGCTGACACCATGTACACTGCCCTACTGACACCATGTACACTGCCCTGCTGACACCATGTACACTGCCCTACTGACACCCTGTACACTGCCCTGCTGACACCATGTACACTGCCCTACTGACACCCTGTACACTGCTCTGCTGACACCATGTACACTGCCCTGCTGACACCATGTACACTGCCCTACTGACACCCTGTACACTGCTCTGCTGACACCCTGTACACTGCCCTGCTGACACCATGTACACTGCCCTGCTGACACCATGTACACTGCCCTAATGACACCCTGTACACTGCTCTGCTGACACCATGTACACTGCCCTGCTGACACCATGTACACTGCCCTGCTGACACCATGTACACTGCTCTGCTGACACCATGTACACTGCCCTGCTGACACCATGTACACTGCCCTACTGACACCCTGTACACTGCCCTGCTGACACCCTGTACACTGCTCTGCTGACACCATGTACACTGCCCTGCTGACACCCTGTACACTGCCCTGCTGACACCATGTACACTGCCCTACTGACACCCTGTACACTGCTCTGCTGACACCCTGTACACTGCCCTACTGACACCCTGTACACTGCTCTGCTGACACCATGTACACTGCCCTGCTGACACCATGTACACTGCCCTGCTGACACCATGTACACTGCCCTAATGACACCCTGTACACTGCTCTGCTGACACCATGTACACTGCCCTGCTGACACCATGTACACTGCCCTGCTGACACCATGTACACTGCTCTGCTGACACCATGTACACTGCCCTGCTGACACCATGTACACTGCCCTGCTGACACCATGTACACTGCCCTACTGACACCCTGTACACTGCCCTGCTGACACCCTGTACACTGCTCTGCTGACACCATGTACACTGCCCTGCTGACACCCTGTACACTGCCCTGCTGACACCCTGTACACTGCCCTGCTGACACCATGTACACTGCCCTACTGACACCCTGTACACTGCCCTGCTGACACCCTGTACACTGCCCTGCTGACACCCTGTACACTGCCCTGCTGACACCCTGTACACTGCCCTGCTGACACCCTGTACACTGCCCTGCTGACACCCTGTACACTGCCCTGCTGACACCCTGTACACTGCCCTGCTGACACCCTGTACACTGCTCTGCTGCTCTCCCATCCTTACATTTTTTATTGCACCCACATTAGGCAGGCTAGATCCGGCCCTGCTGAAAAGAGCATAGTTTAAGCAAGCCTAGAAAACCATCTCCTTCTCATAGTGAGTCGCTTTCTATTGGCTAAAACAAAAAATTCAATCCTGACCACGTCTGAAAAAAAAGCAGGCAAAAGCACACAAGACAAAAAATAAATAAATTCCGATCCAATCTGGCGGGTCGGTGGGCTCAGGCGTGAGCGCAGCCCGTCTACCTGTCCCACAGACAAGAAGATGAAGCTCTTCTATTTCTGGGGAGTGTCGGAGCCGCTGCTCACCCCGATTGTAACAAACTTTTCTATTTGTTCCTTTAGGAAGATTCTGTTTTCTGCTGACCCGACACCTCATAGTTCATCTCATGTACAGGGGCTGATAACCCCTTCCTCCCCACAGGCCCCCGGGGGGGTAAATATGTCACTCTGGTCTTTTTTACCTGGATCCTTCAAATTTCCCTCCCCCTTCCGTCCATAAAATACTCACTGTCTGAGAAACGCAATCTCCTCTCCACTGCAGACAGTTAGAGTCACCTCCCCGGAATCCAGAGAAATGGTGTCTTGTATGCCGGGGGCTGAGAGAAAACAAAAACAGTCATCAGGAGGGATGTCCACTCCATGACGGAATTGACTTATCGGTTACATTTATTAGACCCCCCCAATGTCTCTCTGTCCTCCAATGCAGCTAATCAAGCTCAGATAATGCTTGATTAGCAGTGCTGTGATACTGTCATCCAGTGCCTAGGACAAAGAGGCCAAACTGCGCCCCCCCTCCCCCGTGTTCATGATGTGCAAGCTCAGCCCTTCCCCCGTTCGTGATGTGCAAGCTCAGGGGATCCCACGCTAAGCAGTCACTCACTTTTCAAAATCACCGACTCTGTCACTACTCCTGTCAGCCTTGTAACAGGGCAGCCGGATTGGGTTCTGGATTACAGAGACTTCGAAGAGCTTTGGGATGGATGAAGCTTGCAACCTTGTATCTATCTATCTATCTATCTATCTATCTATCTATCTATCTATCTATCTATCTATCTATCTCTCTCTCTCTCTCTCTCTCTATCTATCTATCTATCTATCTATCTATCTATCTATCTCTCTATCTATCTCTCTCTCTATCTATCTCTCTATCTATCTCTCTATCTATCTATATCTCTCCCTCTCTATCTATCTATCTATCTATCTATCTATCTATCTATCTATCTCTCTATCTATCTCTCTCTCTATCTATCTCTCTATCTATCTATCTATCTCTCTATCTATCTCTCTCTCTATCTATCTCTCTATCTATCTATATCTCTCCCTCTCTATCTATCTATCTATCTATCTATCTATCTATCTATCTATCTATCTATCTATCTATCTATCTATCTATCTATCTATCTATCTATCTATCTATCTCTCTCTATATCTATCTATCTATCTATCTATCTATCTATCTATCTATCTATCTATCTATCTATCTATCTATCTATCTATCTATCTATCTATCTCTCTATCTATCCTGTGTGTATATGTAGCACCCTCCTAGTGTAGGACGCGAGGTACATTTTGTTTTTGGCTCCTTCTGTAATCAAGGGAGCTGTGATTGTTTTTCCTGGCCTGTTCAGGGTCATCACAGGCTGGGAACCACAGGGGCCCAGGGCAGCCGTCCCTCCCGCCCCCACCTCTTGTCCCGGTCCTGATTAGCAGCACCCTTGGCTGCATTAGGTGAGGAATGACAGCTCTGCAACTGGAAGTGACTAAATGCTCATCCCTTCTGAGCTGATCAGTCGTTATAACGGTAAGGGGCCCGAGGGGCCCCACCCGGTGCCAGGAGAAGGCAGGACGGTCCGGACAAGAAGTGGTTAAACTGCATTCATTAATACATATAAATGCAAGCATTAGAAATACCTGAATCTGATCAGCCTCTGCAGTTCCTATACAGCAGAACTCAGCCTGCAAGTCAGAAAAACAGCACAAGGAGCCAATGAAGTGTGCTGCAGTGCTCGTGTGCTAACAGGGAACATTCTGATAGGAGGAGAGAGCAGAGTGACATAGATCAGTGGTCTCTATACTGCTGTCCACAGGCTGGGCGTGGCCCTTAGCTTGCCTTTGTTTGGCCCTTGGGGCACCATGCCATCCACTGACACCAATGATGGGGCACTATTCCTCCCAGTGACACCAATGATGGGGCACTATTCCTCCCACTGACACCAATGATGGGGCACTATTCCTCCCACTGACACCAATGATGGGGCACTATTCTCCCCACTGACACCAATGATGGGGCACTATTCCTCCTACTGACATCAATGATGGCGCACTATTCCTCCCACTGATACCAATGATGGGGCACTATTCCTCCCACTGACACCAATGATGGGGCACTATTCTCCCCACTGACACCAATGATGGGGCACTATTCCTCCTACTGACACCAATGATGGGGCACTATTCCTCCCACTGACACCAATGATGGGACACTATTCCTCCCACTGACACCAATGATGGGGCACTATTCCTCCCACTGACACCAATGATGGGACACTATTCCTCCTACTGACACCAATGATGGGGCACTATTCCTCCCACTGACACCAATGATGGGGCACTATTCCTCCCACTGACACCAATGATGGGGCACTATTCCTCCCACTGACACCAATGATGGGGCACTATTCCTCTCTCTGATACCAATGATGGGGCACTATTCCTCCCACTGACACCAATGATGGGGCACTATTCCTCCTACTGACATCAATGATGGCGCACTATTCCTCCCACTGACACCAATGATGGGGCACTATTCCTCCCACTGACACCAATGATGGGGCACTATTCCTCTCTCTGATACCAATGATGGGGCACTATTCCTCCCACTGACACCAATGATGGGGCACTATTCCTCTCTCTGATACCAATGATGGGGCACTATTCCTCCCAGTGAACATCTCACCAGATTAAATCATCGCTGATAACAAGTATTGCCTTTTCAGGCTCTAAAATTCCAGTTTCGTCTGTTGTCACTAATCTTGGTGTAAAAATGGATTCCCAACTCACTTTTGAAGCTCATATAAATCAAGTATGCAAGACTTCTTTCTACCACCTTCGTAATATCTCTAAACTTCGTCCTATCCTTTCTTTTTCCGATGCTGAAAGATTGATTCATGCCTTTGTCTCCTCCAGGCTGGATTATTGCAACGCACTTCTCATTGGGATTCCGAGAAAGAGCATGCAGAGGTTGCAATACGTTCAAAACTCTGCAGCGAGGATCCTAATGAGAGTGCGGAAGCATGAGCATATCACTCCAATTTTACAATCTCTTCATTGGCTGCCGGTCTCTACAAGGATTGAGTATAAGGTCTCTCTTCTTGTGCATCAATGCTATACATGGACAAGCTCCACCTTATCTTAAGGAACTTCTTAGATTGCAAAATCTACCGCGTTCCCTTCGCTCAACTAATTTGAATTGTTTAGAGATTCCAAAAACTAGGTTGAAAACCATGGGAGACGGGCCTTTTGTGCTGCTGCCCCACGTCTGTGGAATGCTTTGCCTGATAGTCTGAGGGTTTCTCAGTCTACTGAAAATTTTAAAAAGGGGCTGAAGACTTTTCTTTTTAGCAAATGTTTTGTAAATTAAGCGGTTTGTTTGTTTTTATTGTAATTATGTAGCACTTTGAGGTCTTTTGATGGAAAGTGCATTATAAATAACATTTATTATTATTATTATTATTATTACCAATGATGGGGCACTATTCCTCCTACTGACACCAATGATGAGGCACTATTCCTCCCACTGACACCAATGATGGGGCACTATTCCTCCTACTGACACCAATGATGGGGCACTATTCCTCCCACTGACACCAATGATGGGGCACTATTCCTCCTACTGACACCAATGATGGGGCACTATTCCTCCCACTGACACCAATGATGGGGCACTATTCCTCCCACTGACACCAATGATGGGGCACTATACCTCCCACTGATACCAATGATGGGGCACTATTCCTCCCACTGACACCAATGATGGGGCACTATTCCTCCCACTGACACCAATGATGGGGCACTATTCCTCCCACTGACACCAATGATGGGGCACTATTCCTTCCACTGACACCAATGATGGGGCACTATTCCTACCACTGACACCAATGATGGGGCACTATTCCTACCACTGACACCAATGATGGGGCACTATTCCTCCCACTGACACCAATGATAGGGTACTATTCCTCCCCTTTGTTCAGAAAGTTTAGAGACCTCTGATATAGTTGAAATCATCAGTCTGCTGCTTCAGTGTCCAGTCACTGGCTGGGGGAGAGACAAGAACCCGAATGTCAGTAGAGAAAATTCAGGTCTCCTGCTGATCAGACAGGAATGTGGCTGTGGGGCAGAGCTGTGAAAATCTCAGGACTGGATGGACAGAAATATAGACCTGTCATCCCATATATACAGTGCCTTTGAAAAAGTATTCATACCCCCTGACATTCCCCACATCTTGTCATGTTACAACCATAAATGTATTTTATTGGGATTTTATGTGATGGACCAACACAAAGTGTCACATAATTGTGAAGTGGAAGGAAAATGATAAATGATACAAATAAATCTGTGAAAAGTGTGGGGGAGGGGCATTTGTATGGCGCCCCCCGGAGTCAATACTTTGTAGAACCCCCTTTCTCTACAAGTCTTTTTGGGGATGTCTCTACCAGCTTTGCCCATCTAGAGAGGACATTTCTGCCCATTCTTCTTCTTTGTAGAATATCTCAAGCTCTGTCAGATTGGATGGAGAGCGTCTGTGATCAGCAATTTTCAAGTCTGGCCACAGATTCTCAATGGGATTTAGGTCTGGACTGTGACTGGGCCATTCTAACACATGAATATGCTTTGATGTAAACCATTCCATTGTAGCTCTGGCTGGATGTTTCGGGTCGTTGTCCTGCTGGAAGGGGAACCTCCGCCCCGGTCTCAAGTCTTTTGCAGACTCTTAACAGGTTTTCTTCTAAGATTGTCCTGTATTTGTCTCCATCCATCTTCCCATCAACTCTGACCAGCTTCCCTGTCCCTGCTGAAGAAAACCATCCCCACCACATGATGCTGCCACCACCATGTCTCACGGTGGGGATGGTGTGTTCGGGGGATGGGCGGTGTTAGTTTTCCCCACACATAGCGTTTTGCTTTTAGGCCATAAAGTAGAATTTTGGTCTCCTCTGACCAGATCACCTTCTTCCACATGTTTGCTGCCCCCTCCCCCACATGGCTTCTCACAAACTACAAACAGGACTTCTTATGACTTTCTTTCTCCAATGTCTTTCTTCTTGTCACTCTTCATAAAGGGCAGATTTGTGGAGAGACGACTAATAGTTGTCCTGTGGACAGATTCTCCCCCCTGAGCTGTGGATCTCTGCAGCTCCTCCAGAGTTACCATGGACCTCTTGGCTCTTCTCTGATGAATGCTCTCCTTGCCCGGCCCGGTCAGTTTAGGTGGACGGCCGTGTCTTGGTAGGTTTGCGGTTGTGCCCATACTCTTTCCATTTTCCGATGATGGATTGAACAGAGCTCCGTGAGATGGTCAAAGCTTGGGAGATTTTATTATAACCCAACCCTGCTTTATACTTCTCCACAACTTCATCCCTGACCTGTCTGGTGTGTTCCTTGGCCTTCATGATGCTGTTTGTTCACTAAGGTTCTCTAACAAACCTCTGAGGGCTTCACAGAACAGCTGTATTTATACTGACATTAAATGACACACAGGTGGACTCTATTTACTAATTAGGTGACTTCTGAAGGCAATTGGTTCCTCTAGATTTCAGTTAGGGGTATCAGAGTAAAGGGGGCACCATACAAATGCCCCTCCCCCACACTTTTCACATATTTATTTGTATAATTTTCCTTCCACTTCACAATTATGTGACACTTTGTGTTGGTCCATCACATAAAATCCCAATAAAATACATTTATGTTTTTGGTTGTGACATGACAAGATGTGGGGAATGTCAAGGGGTATGAATACTTTTTCATGGCGCGGTTATGCTTTCCTTCTGTGTATTTAGCGGTTTGCCTGGAGTTCAGATTTTCGAATAGACGTACTTTCCATGCTGGACTCGAGGAATCTCCGCAGACAGCTCCGGTACGCACTCAGCGTGTTGCTCTGTGGAGGAGACAGACCAGATTAACATCGAATGATCACATAAAACGAGAGTCTCCAGCATTTCCCATCCCCCGGATCTGATTACATGATAACTAATTCCCGATAAACCACAGCGGGGGAGGGGAGGGGGGGATTTGTATTACAGGAAAATCTGCTGCATTGCTGAAAAACAAAACACTTCAATTATAAAGAACACCTGACATGACAGAAGTGATGCTGAGAATGCTAGCGGCCTGGCTGGCACCGAGTAAGCATGCGGCAAGTAAAAGTCAGATTCTGCCTCTCTGTACGCGTTCTAGGCCAGAGACTCAGAAAATGACATGAATTCTTATGACACGCGGCCGGGTAATAGGCAGAAATTGCAAAGCATAGTGACCCCCAAACAACCAATCAGATTTCATTTTCACCAGCTGTTTGTAGCAGGCGTAAAGGTAAAGCAGAACTTCCCTAAAATACAGAAATTTCCACTCATGCTGCTTATTTTTCCTGGGAACGGGGACCTTTTTCTGTCAGGTACCCGCTCTGACCTCTGCTTAGTTTGCATAAGGCGGCATTTGCAGAATTTCACCCCCCCCCCCCCCACCCGCAACCTCCTGGGATACACCACATGTCCCAGGAGGCTGCGGGACGTCACATGTCCCAGGAGGCTGCAGGACATCACATGTCTCAGGAAGCTGTGGGACGTTGCATGTCCCAAGAGGCTGTGGATGTCACATGTCCCAGGAGGGTGTGGGAAGTCAAATAGGAGGTTGCAGGATGTTACATGTCCCAGGAGGCTGTGGGATGTCACATGTCCCAGGAGGCTGTGGGAAGTCACATGTCCCAGGAGGCTGTGGGATGTCACATGTCCCAGGAGGCTGTGGGATGTCACATGTCCCAGGAGGCTGTGGGAAGTCACATGTCCCAGGAGGCTGTGGGATGTCAAATCTCCCAGGAGGTTGTAGGATGTCACATGTGCCAGGAGGCTGCGGGATGTCACATATCCCAAGGAGGCTGTAGGACATCAAATATCCCAGGAGGCTGTGGGATATCACATGTCCCCGGAGGTTATAGAATGTCACATGTCCCAGGAGGCTGAGGGATGTATTATACCCCATGAGGCAGAAGGACGTCACCTGTCTCAGGAGGCTGTGGGATGTCAAATCTCCCAGGAGGTTGTAGGATGTCACATGTGTCAGGAGGCTGCGGGATGTCACATATCCCAAGGAGGCTGTAGGACATCAAATATCCCAGGAGGCTGTGGGATATCACATGTCCCCGGAGGTTATAGAATGTCACATGTCCCAGGAGGCTGAGGGATGTATTATACCCCATGAGGCAGAAGGACGTCACCTGTCTCAGGAGGCTGTGGGATGTCAAATCTCCCAGGAGGTTGTAGGATGTCACATGTGCCAGGAGGCTGCGGGATGTCACATATCCCAAGGAGGCTGTAGGACATCAAATATCCCAGGAGGCTGTGGGATATCACATGTCCCCGGAGGTTATAGAATGTCACATGTCCCAGGAGGCTGAGGGATGTATTATACCCCATGAGGCAGAAGGACGTCACCTGTCTCAGGAGGCTGCAGGACGTCACATGTCCCCGGAGGCTGAGGGAGGTCATATGTACCAGGAGGCTGTGGGAGGTTACATGTCCCATGAGTCTGCTGGACATCACATGTCCTAGGAAGCTGCAGGAGATCAAATGTCCCAGGAGGAAATGTGAGGTCACATGTCCCAGGAGGCAGCGAGATGTCACATGTCTCAGGAGGCTGCTGGAGGTCACATGTCCCAGGAGGCTATGGGAGGTCACATGTCTCAGGAGGCTGCTGGAGGTCACATGTCCCATGAGTCCATGAAGGGGGGGGGGGGGTTCTGATATGAAGGCAGAACTCTGATGTGAAGAGGAGGTCTGATATGTGGGGGGAGCTGTGATATGAAGGGGGGAGGGGGGCTCTGATGAGGGGGGTTTGATGTGAATGGAGGGCTCTGATATAAAATGGGGGTCTCTGATGTGAAGGGCAGGTTCTGATGTGAAAGGGGAGCTCTGATATGAAGGGGGGGCTCTGATGAGTGGGATCTGATGGGGGGCTCTGAGGTGAATAGGGGGGCTTTCATGTGAGGGGGTTCCAATTTAAAGGGATAGCTCTAATGTAAACAGGGGGCTTTGATGTGAAGGGGGAGGCTCTGATGAGGGGGATCTGATGCGAATGGGGGACCCTGATATAAAATGGGGGGGCTCTGATGTGAGGGGGGGTTTTGATGTGGGGAGCCACTGATGTGAATAGGGGGGGCTTTGATGTGGGGAGGGCTCTGCTGTGAGGGGGGCTTTGATGTTAAGGGGAGGCTCTGATGTGAGGGGGGCTTTGATGTGAGGGGGGCTCTGATGTGAAGGGGGGGCTTTGATGTGAGGGGGGCTTTGATGTTAAGGGGAGGCTCTGATGTGAGGGGGAGGCTTTGATGTGATGGGGGCTTTGATGTGAGAGGGGCTCTGATGTGAGGGGGAGGCTCTGCTGTGAGGAGGGCTTTGATGTTAAGGGGAGGCTCTGATGTGAGGGGGGCTCTGATGTGAGGGGGGCTTTGATGTGAGGGGGGCTCTGATGTGAGGGGAGGCTCTGATGTGAGGGGAGGCTCTGATGTGAGGGGGGTTCTGATGTGAGAGGGGCTCTGATGTGAGGGGGAGGCTCTGCTGTGAGGGGAGCTTTGATGTTAAGGAGAGGCTCTGATGTGAGGGGAGGCTCTGATGTGAGGGGGGCTCTGATGTGAAGGGGAGGCTCTAATGTGAGGGGAGGCTCTGATGTGAGGGGAGGCTCTGATGTGAAGGGGGCTCTGATGTGAGGGGAGGTTCTGATGTGAGGGGAGGTTCTGATGTGAGAGGGGCTCTGATGTGAGGGGGAGGCTCTGCTGTGAGGGGGGCTTTGATATTAAGGGGAGGCTCTGATGAGGGGGATCTGATGCGAATGGGGGACCCTGATATAAAATGGGGGGGCTCTGATGTGAGGGGGGGTTTTGATGTGGGGAGCCACTGATGTGAATAGGGGGGCTTTGATGGGGGAGGGCTCTGATGTGAGGGGGCTTTGATGTGGGGAGGGCTCTGCTGTGAGGGGGGCTTTGATGTTAAGGGGAGGCTCTGATGTGAGGGGGAGGCTCTAATGTGACGGGGGCTTTGATGGGAGGGGGGCTCTGATGTGAAGGGGGGGCTTTGATGTAAGGGGGGCTTTGATGTTAAGGGGAGGCTCTGATGTGAGGGGGAGGCTTTGATGTGACGGGAGGTTCTGATGTGAGAGGGGCTCTGATGTGAGGGGGATGCTCTGCTGTGAGGGGGGCTTTGATGTTAAGGGGAGGCTCTGATGTGAGGGGGGCTCTGATGTGAGGGGAGGCTCTGATGTGAGGGGGGCTCTGATGTGAGGGGGGCTCTGATGTGAGGGGAGGTTCTGATGTGAGAGGGGCTCTGATGTGAGGGGGATGCTCTGCTGTGAGGGGGGCTTTGATGTTAAGGGGAGGCTCTGATGTGAGAGGGGCTCTGATGTGAGGGGGGCTCTGATGTGAGGGGAGGCTCTGATGTGAGAGGGGCTCTGATGTGAGGGGGCTCTGATGTGAGGGGAGGCTCTGATGTGAGGGGGGCTCTGATGTGAGGGAGGCTCTGATGTGAGGGGGGCTTTGATGTGAGGGGAGGCTCTGATGTGAGAGGGGCTCTGATGTGAGGGGGGCTCTGATGTGAGGGGGGCTTTGATGTGAGGGGAGGCTCTGATGTGAGAGGGGCTCTGATGTGAGGGAGGCTCTGATGTGAGGGGGGCTTTGATGTAAGGGGAGGCTCTGATGTGAGAGGGGCTCTGATGTGAGGGGGGCTCTGATGTGAGGGGGGCTTTGATGTGAGGGGAGGCTCTGATGTGAGAGGGGCTCTGATGTGAGGGAGGCTCTGATGTGAGGGGGGCTTTGATGTGAGGGGAGGCTCTGATGTGAGAGGGGCTCTGATGTGAGGGAGGCTCTGATGTGAGGGGAGGTTCTGATGTGAGAGAGGCTCTGATGTGAGGGGGGCTCTGATGTGAGGGGAGGCTCTGATGTGAGAGGGGCTCTGATGTGAGGGGGCTCTGATGTGAGGGGAGGCTCTGATGTGAGGGGGGCTCTGATGTGAGGGAGGCTCTGATGTGAGGGGGGCTCTGATGTGAGAGGGGCTCTGATGTGAGGGGGCTCTGATGTGAGGGGAGGCTCTGATGTGAGGGGGGCTCTGATGTGAGGGAGGCTCTGATGTGAGGGGAGGCTCTAAAGTGAGGGGAGGCTCTGATGTGAGGGAGGCTCTGATGTGAGGGGGGCTCTGATGTGAGGGGGGCTCTGATGTGAAGGGAGGTTCTGATGTGAGAGGGGCTCTGATGTGAGGGGGAGGCTCTGCTGTGAGGGGGGCTTTGATGTTAAGGGGAGGCTCTGATGTGAGGGGGGGCTCTGATGTGAGGGGGGCTCTGATGTGAGGGGGAGGCTCTGCTGTGAGGGGGGCTTTGATGTTAAGGGGAGGCTCTGATGTGAAGGGGGCTCTGATGTGAGGGGGGGCTCTGATGTGAGGGGGAGGCTCTGCTGTGAGGGGCCAATATTCTACCCAGTCTAAGAAACTTCCAGAGGGTTATAGATATCACCAATTCATAGATCCCTCCAATCAGAGATGTGTTTTTCCAATGACGGTACTCACCTGCTGCTCTGACAGAGGTAATGATAGAGTCATTACTGAACCAGCGCAGCTCTCCTCCTCCTCCCCCTCCTCGCTCTCCTCCTCCTCCCCCTCCTCGCTCTCCTCCTCCTCGCTCTCCTCTTCTTCTCTGAGGACATCTGTAGGGACAGCAGGGGGATTCAGTAAATCTGAATAATAACTGAATGTCATTTAATTAGAAAAACTCTGATGTAACATAAACAATGACATTTTATGAAATAAAATACCGTCTCACCTTTTCTTCATCCCTTTGATATATCAGTGATGCTGATCTCCTGCAACCTCTTTCCACCACTTCCTGTCTACATGCTCCTCCTCCAGTGTCAGCTGCACATTATTACTCACTTACTTCTTAATAATGACACTGTTGGACCATGTCGGTGTAGTGCGTGCAGATACGGCCGCTCGTGGTCTCCACCATGTGACGTGGTGACACCACAGGAGCACAGCTGGTAGATTGTGGCCACCCCATTACAGGAAGTGCCTGAATAAGGACCTTCATGGCAGGATCCCCAGGGATTATTTTAAGGAAATTGTTTGCGGATTTGATCATTTTGATTGAATGGCACAGCATTGAAGCACATATTGCCACCATGAGTCGATTGGCCGGAACGGGGCTTTGTTGATCGTTTTGCATCAGTTGGCAGCACTGAGATCCGCTGTTCATGAATATAATCATATTCCAATCAACCAAGTTATGAGATTACATGGCGGAAACAGAGATGCAAATGACAATTTACAATGGGTGTGGGTATAGTGGGGGCCTAACCTTGGATTTTCAGGTGCCCCTCGGCCATCTGGGATTGCCCCCTCCCCCCTCTGTCTCTGGTCCTATCTGGGTGCAATCTCTGGGAGCCCTGATATGTGATGTGAACTTGATACATTATATATACTGATTACTGCATGTATTTTTTCTAATTATATCTCTTCATAATTATATAGTTGTACTGTAGCACTTTATTACATCCTGAAGAAGCCAATTTGGCGAAACATGTAGAAGACAAGAGTGCGCTTGGGACTCAGTATAACGTAATAACACATTGTCCAATTGTAACTACAGTATATGTGTATTATCTATATATTTATGGATTTTCATTTTTGTATAAATAAAATATATACATTTTAATACTTACCTTGCATCTGTAAAATCCCATTCTATCGTTGTCAAAATTTGATCATTTACAATTGTATCATAACTACTAAACATTGCTTCCAAATGACATTAAACCCCCATAAACACGGGCGAAATGTCGGAAGGCAACGGCCGGTTCAAGAAAAATAAAAAATGGGTGACATTCTACCCGTGTGTGTGCCGATCTGCCCGACAGAATTCGGCTGTTTGGCCAGCTTCTGTCAGATGCGCATACTGAAAATCCAGCATCTGACCGACTGCCGATCAGCCCTCTCAGCCAATGGCAGAGAGCTCTGATCAGAGTGTTCTGGCAGGGCAGGGGAGATCGCTGGACTAACCTCGCATTGGTTAGTACAGCGGCTCCGACCGGGGCTGACGTTTTTTGTTTTTTTGTTGAACCCATGGGGTTAAGCAAGCAATTGGCCAAGCATGTGCAGTGCACACTCCATGCCAAGCATGGGCAGCTGGAGCAAGTGGGCAGAGAATGGGCCCAGGGTGGCACACGTATTCTATGGCATGCATTAGCAGGGAGGCACAGTTCCACATTCTTGTTCTGGGCACTGGCTGAACCTGTAGCGGTGCTGCCCTGGGCTTACAGGAAGTGGGGTGGGTGACCCTAGGCCTGGTAGAGATCCAGCGCTGGACCTCAGAGTGGCGAGTCTGTAGAGGACATCGCCGGGGGGAAGGTGAGCATTGCATTGTTTTATTTTTTAATTTTAACTGATTCAGTAAAAGATTAAAAAAAAAAAAATAGCCTAGAATTGGGCTGTAAAGGCGAACGGTAGATCCTCTGTTTTGTTTTCCGGCCCTCTGTATCCTCTTTTTGAAGGCAAAGCTCCAAAGAAAACAGTTTCCTTTCACTTCCTGGTGCATCTTTGTTGGGTACGGAGGAGCGCCTGGTGCGAAGGTTCGTTATTTACCTTGTAATGGTTAAGAGCATCAAATATACAGCCAACACGTTTCAGGGGGAAAAGCCTCCCCCTTCTTCAGGGCTGGAGCAGCTGACGCTAATAAAATAACGTCAGAATGCACAAAGGGGTCTGTGTTAAGGCTTGGCGAAGACCGGCGTCTCCTGATGGTACTAAATGCAGCTTGATAGACTTTTGTACCACATCCAAGAATTTACCGTCTGGTGGCCACTTCCTTTGTCGCTATCATAGAGGTAGCAGCCCAGGAACAGAACTGGGTCCACCTATACTCAGAACCGGCAGGAGGCAGGGGCAGAAGGGGCACCTGCCCTGGGCGCTATCTGCTTGTGCAGTGCAGGGGGGGTGGTGCTGGGAGCTCCCCTCTCTCTGCCTCTCACTGACAGACAGGAGTGACTGCAGAGTCGCACCAGTCAGGAGGGATTTTTTTTGTGCGGACTATGGTGGACCTCCTGCATTAACCCTCTGCTCCCCCGCCGGCCACTTTGACTTGTAAACACAGAAGTGGCTTCCTGTGCCGATTCTGTGTTCACATCTGACACAGGGAGCAGCAAGTGACAGTTCAAGAGCAGCAGCTGCCAGGAGGCTTGGCATGGATCACTCTGCAGTAGTTCTGTACTGGGCAGCTGTGGGAGGATGTAGAAGATCTACGTGTACTGGGTGATCACGAGAGGAGGTGGGGGGTCTTTGTACTGGGGGGTCATGGGAGGAGGTGGGCGATCTGTGTACTGGGTGATCACGAGAGGAGGTGGGGGGTCTTTGTACTGGGTGGTTGTGGGAGGAGGTGGGAGATCTGTGTACTGGGTGATCACGAGAGGAGGTGGGGGGTCTTTGTACTGGGGGTCATGGGAGGAGGTGGGAGATCTGTGTACTGGGTGGCCACGAGAGGAGGTGGGGGGGACTTTGTACTGGGGGGTCATGGGAGGAGGTGAGAGATCTGTGTACTGGGTGGTCACGAGAGGAGGTGGGGGGTCTTTGTACTGGGGGGGTCATGGGAGGAGGTGGGAGATCTGTGTACTGGGTGGTCACAAGAGGAGGTGGGGGGTCTTTGTACTGGGGGGTCATGGGAGGAGGTGGGCGATCTGTGTACTGGGTGATCACGAGAGGAGGTGGGGGGTCTTTGTACTGGGGGGTCATGGGAGGAGGTGAGAGATCTGTGTACTGGGTGATCACGAGAGGAGGTGGGGGGTCTTTGTACTGGGGGGTCATGGGAGGAGGTGGGCGATCTGTGTACTGGGTGATCACGAGAGGAGGTGGGGGGTCTTTGTACTGGGGGGTCATGGGAGGAGGTGGGCGATCTGTGTACTGGGTGATCACGAGAGGAGGTGGGGGGTCTTTGTACTGGGGGGTCATTAGAGGAGGTGGGAGATCTGTGTACTGGGTGGTTGTGGGAGGAGGTGGGAGATCTGTGTACTGGGTGATCACGAGAGGAGGTGGAGGTCTTTGTACTGGGCGGTTGTGGAGGAGGTGGGAGATCTGTGTACTGGGTGGTCATGAGAGGAGGTGGGGGATCTTTGTAATGGGGGGTCATGGGAGGAGGTGGGCGATCTGTGTACTGGGTGGTCACAAGAGGAGGTGGGGGGTCTTTGTACTGGGGGGTCATTAGAGGAGGTGGGAGATCTGTGTACTGGGTGATCACGAGAGGAGGTGGGGGTCTTTGTACTGGGGGGTCATGGGAGGAGGTGAGAGATCTGTGTACTGGGTGATCACGAGAGGAGGTGGGGGGTCTTTGTACTGGGGGGTCATGGGAGGAGGTGGGCGATCTGTGTACTGGGTGGTCACAAGAGGAGGTGGGGGATCTATGTACTGCAGGGTCATGGGAGGAGGTGGGCGATCTGTGTACTGGGTGGTCACAAGAGGAGGTGGGGGGTCTTTGTACTGGGGGGTCATTAGAGGAGGTGGGAGATCTGTGTACTGGGTGATCACGAGAGGAGGTGGGGGGTCTTTGTACTGGGGGGTCATGGGAGGAGGTGAGAGATCTGTGTACTGGGTGATCACGAGAGGAGGTGGGGGGTCTTTGTACTGGGGGGTCATGGGAGGAGGTGGGCGATCTGTGTACTGGGTGGTCACGAGAGGAGGTGGGGGGTCTTTGTACTGGGTGGTTGTGGGAGGAGGTGGGAGATCTGTGTACTGGGTGATCACGAGAGGAGGTGGGGGGTCTTTGTACTGGGGGTCATGGGAGGAGGTGGGACATCTGTGTACTGGGTGGCCACGAGAGGAGGTGGGGGGGACTTTGTACTGGGGGGTCATGGGAGGAGGTGAGAGATCTGTGTACTGGGTGGTCACGAGAGGAGGTGGGGGGTCTTTGTACTGGGGGGGTCATGGGAGGAGGTGGGAGATCTGTGTACTGGGTGGTCACAAGAGGAGGTGGGGGGTCTTTGTACTGGGGGGTCATGGGAGGAGGTGGGCGATCTGTGTACTGGGTGATCACGAGAGGAGGTGGGGGGTCTTTGTACTGGGGGGTCATGGGAGGAGGTGGGCGATCTGTGTACTGGGTGATCACGAGAGGAGGTGAGGGGTCTTTGTACTGGGGGGTCATTAGAGGAGGTGGGAGATCTGTGTACTGGGTGGTTGTGGGAGGAGGTGGGAGATCTGTGTACTGGGTGATCACGAGAGGAGGTGGAGGTCTTTGTACTGGGCGGTTGTGGGAGGAGGTGGGAGATCTGTGTACTGGGTGGTCATGAGAGGAGGTGGGGGATCTTTGTACTGGGGGGTCATGGGAGGAGGTGGGCGATCTGTGTACTGGGTGGTCACAAGAGGAGGTGGGGGGTCTTTGTACTGGGGGGTCATTAGAGGAGGTGGGAGATCTGTGTACTGGGTGATCACGAGAGGAGGTGGGGGTCTTTGTACTGGGGGGTCATGGGAGGAGGTGAGAGATCTGTGTACTGGGTGATCACGAGAGGAGGTGGGGGGTCTTTGTACTGGGGGGTCATGGGAGGAGGTGGGCGATCTGTGTACTGGGTGGTCACAAGAGGAGGTGGGGGATCTTTGTACTGCAGGGTCATGGGAGGAGGTGGGCGATCTGTGTACTGGGTGGTCACAAGAGGAGGTGGGGGGTCTTTGTACTGGGGGGTCATTAGAGGAGGTGGGAGATCTGTGTACTGGGTGATCACGAGAGGAGGTGGGGGGTCTTTGTACTGGGGGGTCATGGGAGGAGGTGAGAGATCTGTGTACTGGGTGATCACGAGAGGAGGTGGGGGGTCTTTGTACTGGGGGGTCATGGGAGGAGGTGGGCGATCTGTGTACTGGGTGGTCCCGAGAGGAGGTGGGGGGTCTTTGTACTGGGTGGTTGTGGGAGGAGGTGGGAGATCTGTGTACTGGGTGATCACGAGAGGAGGTGGGGGGTCTTTGTACTGGGGGTCATGGGAGGAGGTGGGAGATATGTGTACTGGGTGGCCACGAGAGGAGGTGGGGGGGACTTTGTACTGGGGGGTCATGGGAGGAGGTGAGAGATCTGTGTACTGGGTGGTCACGAGAGGAGGTGGGGGGTCTTTGTACTGGGGGGGTCATGGGAGGAGGTGGTAGATCTGTGTACTGGGTGGTCACAAGAGGAGGTGGGGGGTCTTTGTACTGGGGGGTCATGGGAGGAGGTGGGAGATCTGTGTACTGGGTGGTCATGAGAGGAGGAGGGGGGTCTTTGTACTGGGGGGGGTCATGGGAGGAGGTGGGAGATCTGTGTACTGGGTGGTCACAAGAGGAGGTGGGGGGTCTTTGTACTGGGGGGTCATGGGAGGAGGTGGGAGATCTGTGTACTGGGTGGTCACGAGAGGAGGTGGGGGGTCTTTTTTCCTGGGGGGTTATGGGAGGAGCTGGGAGATCTGTGTACTGGGTGGTCACAAGAGGAGGTGGGGGGGGGGTCTTTGTACTGGGGGGTCATAGGAGGAGGTGGGAGATCTGTGTACTGGGTGGTCACGAGAGGAGGTGGGGGGTCTTTGTACTGGGCGGCTGCTGAGAGGAGGCGGGAGTTATGTGTACTGGAGGGGCTGGGATGTGGCGGGAGCACTGTGTATTGGGGGGTTCTAGGAAGTGGGGTGAGCTCTGTGTATTTGGTGGTGTAGGAGGAAACGGGAGATGGTGTATTGGGGGTTAGGAGATGGGGGGTGGTGTATTGGGGGGACTAGGAGGTGGGGGGAGATGGTGTATTGGGGGGACTAGGAGGTGGGGGGAGATGGTGTATTGGGGGTTAGGAGGTGAAGGGAGATGGTGTATTGGGGGGACTAGGAGGTGGGAGGAGTTCTGTGTATTTGGGGGTTAGGAGGTGAAGGGAGATGGTGTATTGGGGGGACTAGGAGGTGGGAGGAGTTCTGTGTATTTGGGGGTTAGGAGGTGAAGGGAGATGGTATATTGGGGGGACTAGGAGGTGGGAGGAGTTATGTGTATTTGGGGGTTAGGAGGTGAAGGGAGATGGTGTATTGGGGGGACTAGGAGGTAGGGGGGGGTTCGGTGTATTGATGGCTACTAGGAGGTGGGGGAGTTTTGTGTATTGAGGGGTAATGGGAGCTCTGTGTATCAGGGGGTGTTAATAGGTGGGGGGAGATCTACATATTAAGGGGTGCTGAGACATTGGGGGAAATCTGTGTATTGGGGGTGCCCTACCCTACAAGGTTGAACAAAAAGAAAAAGGAATAGTGTGTACCCGGTTTTAGATGGTAAATCTTGTATGAGGATTCAGTGATTGGGTGACTGATTGTTAACACCATGTCTATTGACTCGGCACCACCCATGTATAGTGTGGACGGGGCACATAGAAAACAATTAATTTACAATTAGGGTTTCCTGGAACTGCAAGTTCATCTTTAGAACTATTTCCAGCATGAGATAAAAGCTTCCACATTATACTTACCGGGTTCTCTTTATCCTTTGTCCGCACAAGCTAGCAAACCTCCCAGCACTCGTCACTGGCTGAACAAACACGACTTTTGCTACCGGTCAAATATTATTTTTTTCCTGTTGATAGGAAAATGAATTCTCCCCTCCCCCGCCCAACCTGGAGATTTGATATACTGCTGCTCCAGGCTGTACAATTACATTGGGGTTTTCTTGCTGCAGAATGCGGCGCGGCTCTAATGCTGTACGGTGCAGAGGCCGGCAGCACTCTACCGATAGAGAATTCTGTTTGCTTTGCTACTTTATTACTTATCAATAATAAATGACTCTATATTGGTGAGATGCTTCTGGTTTCCTGTGCTGTTTGCAGAAGGTTACGTTATCACGGAAAGATCCTGACAGGCAGTAATGGCCATCTGTCTCGTCCTATTAGATCGCACGCTAACTAGAGGAGACTCCCAACCTAAAGTGAAGTATGGGGACAAAAGGGCAATGTTCCTCTACCAGACCTCACTGACCTCGATAGCGATACACTGTGTGCCGACCTCACCATCACTTCTATAGCAGCTTGTTGGCCATTTCATTCCACAACCACAGACATTAATATGAGGTTGGTCCCCTCTTTGAGGCCATAGCCACTCTTTCGGGGAGGCTTTCCACAAAATTTCGGAGTGTATCTGTTGGAATTTGTATCCATTCAGCCAAAAGAACAATTGTGAGGTTGGGTACTGATGTTGGATTAGAAGACCTGATTCATAATCAAGTTCCAGTTCATCCCAAAGGTGTTCAGTAGGATTGAGGTCAAGGCTCAGTGTAGACCACTCCAGTACTTCCCAAAGGTGTTCAGTAGGATTGAGGTCAAGGCTCAATGTAGACCACTCCAGTTCTTTCCAAAGGTGTTCAGTAGGATTGAGGTCAAGGCTCAGTGTAGACCACTCCAGTTCTTCCCAAAGGTGTTCAGTAGGATTGAGGTCAAGGCTCAGTGTAGACCACTCCAGTTCTTCCCAAAGGTGTTCAGTAGGATTGAGGTCAAGGCTCAGTGTAGACCACTCCAGTTCATTACAAAGGTGTTGTCACGTACC
This sequence comes from Lithobates pipiens, assembly GCF_037356315.1. Lineage (NCBI taxonomy): Eukaryota > Metazoa > Chordata > Amphibia > Anura > Ranidae > Lithobates > Lithobates pipiens. Next base: position 2,332,481 of record NW_027507686.1, on the reverse strand, counting down.
TTTAAGCAGAGCCCGGAGTGCAGGGAGTGGCCTCTCGTAGACCTCTGACTCGAGAGACCCTGGTAGTGGTGACAGGGGCTCAGGAGCACAGAGGGGCACAAGTGCCTGACCGGATAGCAGGTGGTAGAGGCAGAAGACTGTTGAAGGAGGAGGTGTATTGTAGTCCGGTGTCTGAATGCAGGCAAAGGTGAGATAAGTTCCAGCAGACAGCAGAAGGGTTCCTGTAGTCCAGCAACGGTATACAAGTGATTGCAGGAAGTGACAAACAACGGAGGGGTATTGTAGTCCAACAATGGATGCAGGTGCAATGGATATGCGGAAGCGGAAGAGTCCAGTAGTCTGCGGCCAGAGATAGAAGGCTACAAACGCAGAAGGAGTACAGCCAGATATTGCGGAGGACTGGGAGGTGTCCTGTAGTACAACAGCAAGCAACTTACAGTTGACGGATGGTGTAACAGTCCAGGTCAGGCACAGGCGGGCAGATCAGGTACAGAAACGGAATCCAGAAGAGTAGTCGGGTACAAGCCAAAGTCGGGGGGCAGGCAGCAAACAGCAGAGTCGGGAACAAGCCGGGTTCGATACGGATCAGGGTACAGGTACAGATACAGGTACAGGTTCAGGTTCAGATTCAGATACGGATCACCAGGACGCACAGGAACGCTGTTGATCAGGCAGCAAGGCAGTGAGGCATGGATCCAGTTTAAATAGCGCTATTGGCGCCAATTTGCGTCAAATGGCCGCGCGCGCACCCGCACGATCGCGGTAACGCTCCTGGAACTGGGCAAGAGATCTTCTGCGACTTTCGCCGCTCGGACGTCCGTGAGGAGGATCTTCCTGACATTGCCTGACATTGCCCCCCCCCAATGGGCAGCCTCCGGATGCCCAACTGGGACATCTTACCTGGGTGAGATCTTTTAAATGCCAGAACCAACCTCTTGGCGTGGATGCCAGTCTCTGGTTCCCAGGAGTTCTCTTCTGGACCATACCCCTTCCACTTCACCAGATACTGTACCTGGTTGCGTCTCTTTCTGCAATCCAAAATTGCTTCTACTTCAAACTCCTCTTCACCATTAATAAGCACAGGTTCAGGAGGGCCCACGTTCCGATCGGTGAAGGGATCCTGGATTGAAGGTCTTAAGAGGGACACATGAAACACTGGGTGAATACGCAGCGATTCTGGTAATTTCAGCTCATAAGCCACATTGTTAATTTTCCTGGAAATTGGGAAAGGACCCACAAATTTTGGGCCCAGTTTTCTAGATGGGCATGTTAATTTTAGATTCAGAGTAGATAACCAAACCAAATCTCCGGGTTTTAGGTCGAGCTCCCCTCTCCTCTTTCTGTCAAAAACTGCTTTGTTGCGTTCTTGAGTTCTTGCCATCGTTTCTTGAAGCAACTTGTTATTGGTGCAGAAAAAGTCCAAAGTTTCTTGAACTGCTGGAACCGTGCATTCTGGGATATTGGCTGATAGGAACTGAGGGTGAAAACCATAGTTCGCAAAGAAGGGAGTTTGATTAGTTGCAGAATGAACAGAGTTATTGTAGGAAAACTCGGCAAGTGGTAAAAGGGATACCCAATCGTCTTGCGAAAAAGAAGAATAACACCGCAAATATTGCTCAAGGGTCTGGTTCGTTCGTTCGGTCTGGCCGTTGGTCTGGGGATGATAGGCAGACGAAAATGAAAGATCAATTTTCAAGGACTTACATAAAGCTCTCCAAAATTTTGATGTAAATTGTACCCCTCGGTCGGAAACAATGTTTGCAGGTATACCGTGGAGTCTTACAATCTCCTTAATGAAGATCCTTGCGGTCTCAGGGGCAGAAGGTGTACCCTTCATGGGCAGAAAATGAGCCATTTTGGACAATCTGTCGACCACCACAAAGATAGTGGTGAAGCCTTCTGACGGAGGTAATTCAACAATAAAGTCTATGGAAATCATTTTCCAAGGCCTTTCCGGGATGGGGAGTGGTTTCAGCAATCCCCAGGCTTTGGTCTTGCTACTCTTGTTCTGGGTACAGGTAATGCAAGATTCAACATAAAGTTTACAGTCTCTTAGCAGCTGAGGCCACCAGAAGGTGCGTTGGAGAAGTTCGGCGGTCTTGTGTACCCCAAAATGACCGGCCAATTTGTGGTCGTGGCAAGACTTGAGAACAGCAACCCGTAGTTGTTGGGGCACGTAGATCTTGTTTTCATGCCATAACAAGTTATTGCTAGAGAGTAAGGTGGTGTTTGAGGGATGTGGAGCTGACGATGAAGCCTGCTTAAGTTGGGATAGAAGATCTTCCTGGAGCATAAGGAAATTTCCGGGCGCAAGGATGGTGTCTGTGGGTTGAAGAACTTCGGGTTCACTGAACATCCGGGATAGCGTGTCGGGTTTGGTGTTCTTTGATCCGGGCCTATAGGTTATGTGGAAGGAAAATCTTGTAAAGAACAGTGCCCATCTGGCCTGACGCGGCTTCAGCCTCTTAGCAGTCTTTAAATACTCTAAGTTCTTGTGGTCAGTGTATACCAGAATGGGATGGGCTGCTCCCTCCAGGAGATAGCGCCATTCCTCAAGTGCGGCTTTGATAGCGAGTAACTCCCTGTCCCCGACATCATAATTCTTTTCCGCTTCAGACAATTTACGTGAGAAAAACGCCACTGGGTGTAATAAAGCCTTTGGGCCCTGTCTTTGAGAAAGGACTGCTCCCACTGCAACTTCGGATGCATCCACCTCAAGAATGTAGGGTAGCGCAGAATTAGGATGCTTCAGGACAGATGCTGACACAAATTGTTCTTTAAGGGAAGAAAATGCGGCCTGTGCCTCCGGAGTCCACTGGAACTTGATACCTTGTCTCGTTAATCTGGTGATTGGAGCGATGATTGTAGAAAATCCCTTGATGAATTTTCGATAAAAATTCGCAAACCCCACAAAGCGTTGAATTCCTCTTTTATCAGTAGGGGCTGGCCAGTCCAGGATGGCCGAGACTTTTTGCGGATCCATCTTGATTCCATCTACCGAAATAATCAGCCCCAAAAACTGAATGCTGCGACGTTCAAATTCGCACTTCTCAGGTTTTGCGTACAAGCCGTGTTGGCGAAGCCGAGTGAGAACCCTCTTAACGTGTTCCCTGTGAGCTGGCAGAGAGGGGGAGAAAATTAAGATGTCGTCCAGATATACTAAAACAAACAGGTCGAGAAAATCTCTAAAGATATCATTCACAAAATTCTGGAAAGTCGCAGGAGCGTTGCATAGCCCAAAGGGCATTACGAGATATTCAAAATGTCCGAAGCGGGTGCGGAAGGCAGTCTTCCATTCGTCCCCGCTTCGGATACGGACCAAATTATAGGCTCCGCGAAGATCCAATTTTGTGAAGATACGAGCTGATCCAAGGCGCTGGAATAATTTGGGTACCAAAGGCAGTGGGTACCGGTTCTTGACTGTAACTTTATTTAAGTCCCGGTAGTCAACACAAGGGCGGAGAGAATGGTCCTTCTTTTCTACAAAAAAGATTCCTGCCCCAGCTGGGGACGTAGAAGGACGTATGAACCCCTTCTTTAGATTGTCATCAATGTAAGTCCTGAGAGTCTCCAATTCCACTTCTGTTAAGGGAAATATTCTCCCGAAAGGGATTTCGGCTCCGGGAAGGATCTCAATTGGGCAATCGTAGGGTCTATGAGGGGGAAGTGTTTCTGCCCCTTTCTTGCTGAACACGTCCAGGAAGTCATGGTAGGTCTCAGGAACGTGCTGGCGAGTCTCAACATCGGTCTCCATACACATTAAATGGGGTGAAACCTTAGTTGATTCTTGAAAGCAGTGTTGACGACAATAGGGGGAGAAAAAGAAAATGTTTCCGGTGGACCAGTCTATTTGCGGGTTGTGTGCCCGAAGCCAGGGCATACCCAGTATGATAGGGAAAAGGGGAGATTCAATAATGTCCAGGCAGAGTTGTTCCTGATGGTTACCGGAAATAGTAGCAGTCAAAGGACATGTCTCTTGTGTCACTGGTCCTGATTTGATAGCTGACCCATCAGCAAGGTGTACAGACAACCCTTCGCCCTGGGCCGTAAGGGCACTTGGAACTTTTGGGCAAACGATAAGTCCATAAATCCACTGCACGCTCCAGAATCAACTATTGCGGGGACTTGAATGTTCCCTCCGGGTAACTGAAGAGAGACGGGAACAGCCAGGTGAGTAGCATTACTAGGCACAGCAGGTAAAACAGGAGAAGATACAGAAGAATGCTTACGGAATTTGGCAGGACAGGATCTCACGTAATGTCCGGGTTCTCCACAGTAAAGACACAGATTGTTGAGCTGCCGGCGTTGTCGTTCCTCGGTGGTGAGCGTTGGTCTAAGTAAGCCCAGTTGCATGGGTTCAGGCGTGTCAGCAGCAGGATGTGCAGGGGGATTAGGTACACGGGGTAACATCCAGACTGGTCGGGACGGCCCGGCAGTGCGTTCTGTTCTCCGTTCTCTCAAGCGTCTGTCTATCTGGATGGAGAGGTTGATAAGGGCTTCAAGAGTTGCTGGAACACCCACCCGGGCCAATTCATCTTTTAGAGGTTCAGAGAGTCCCATGCGAAACTGGTAGCGCAGAGCAGCATCGTTCCAGGTAGTATCGGAACTCCAGCGCCGAAATTCAGACGCGTAGTCCTCTGCCGCTCTGCGGCCTTGCTGAAGAGAATATAAAGCTGCTTCCGCTGTGGCCGCCTGTTGAGGATCCTCATAGAGCAAACCCATGGCTTGAAAAAATGTATCCAGGTTATTAAGGCAGGCTTCCTTTTGCTCCAAAAGGCGGTGGGCCCAAGCCTGGGGCTCACCCAGTAGAAGGGAGATAACAAAACCCACCTTAGTGGATTCTAGAGAGAAAGTTCTGGGTTGAAGTGCAAAAAACAATTCACAGGCATTGCGAAAAGCTCTATACTTGCTGCGATTTCCCGAAAACCTCTCCGGGGTTGGGACCTTGGGTTCTGGGGGCAACATAACCACTGATGGCGCAGAAGAAGTTCCCGACACGGTAGGGCCTGTGGTAGATAAGACCTGGACACGCTCTTCCAATCGAGAATAGCCTTCTTGTAGAGATTTAACAGCCTGGGTAAGTCCAGCAAGATGACGGCATAAATCATCCATGGCCGAATCTCCCTGCGTGGGCTCAGACATGGCTGCCTGATACTGTCACGTACCTTTAAGCAGAGCCCGGAGTGCAGGGAGTGGCCTCTCGTAGACCTCTGACTCGAGAGACCCTGGTAGTGGTGACAGGGGCTCAGGAGCACAGAGGGGCACAAGTGCCTGACCGGATAGCAGGTGGTAGAGGCAGAAGACTGTTGAAGGAGGAGGTGTATTGTAGTCCGGTGTCTGAATGCAGGCAAAGGTGAGATAAGTTCCAGCAGACAGCAGAAGGGTTCCTGTAGTCCAGCAACGGTATACAAGTGATTGCAGGAAGTGACAAACAACGGAGGGGTATTGTAGTCCAACAATGGATGCAGGTGCAATGGATATGCGGAAGCGGAAGAGTCCAGTAGTCTGCGGCCAGAGATAGAAGGCTACAAACGCAGAAGGAGTACAGCCAGATATTGCGGAGGACTGGGAGGTGTCCTGTAGTACAACAGCAAGCAACTTACAGTTGACGGATGGTGTAACAGTCCAGGTCAGGCACAGGCGGGCAGATCAGGTACAGAAACGGAATCCAGAAGAGTAGTCGGGTACAAGCCAAAGTCGGGGGGCAGGCAGCAAACAGCAGAGTCGGGAACAAGCCGGGTTCGATACGGATCAGGGTACAGGTACAGATACAGGTACAGGTTCAGGTTCAGATTCAGATACGGATCACCAGGACGCACAGGAACGCTGTTGATCAGGCAGCAAGGCAGTGAGGCATGGATCCAGTTTAAATAGCGCTATTGGCGCCAATTTGCGTCAAACGGCCGCGCACGCGCCCGCATGCGTGCTCCCGCGCGCACGCACATGTGCACGCGCACGCGCGCACCGCCGATCGCGGTAACGCTCCTGGAACTGGGCAAGAGATCTTCTGCGACTTTCGCCGCTCGGACGTCCGTGAGGAGGATCTTCCTGACAGGTGTTCAGTAGGATTGAGGTCAAGGCTCAGTGTAGACCACTCCAGTTCATTACAAAGGTGTTCAGTAGGATTGAGGTCAAGGCTCAGTATAGACCACTCCAGTTCATTACAAAGGTGTTCAGTAGGATTGAGGTCAAGGCTCAGTGTAGACCACTCCAGGTCTTCCCAAAGGTGTTCAGTAGGATTGAGGTCAAGGCTCAGTGTAGACCACTCCAATTCATTACAAAGGTGTTCAGTAGGATTGAGGTCAAGGCTCATTGTAGACCACTCCAGTTCTTCCCAAAGGTGTTCAGTAGGATTGAGGTCAAGGCTCATTGTAGACCACTCCAGTTCATCCCAAAGGTGTTCAGTAAGGGTCAGGTTGAGGCTCAGTGTAGACCACTGCAGTTTATCCCAAAGGTGTTCAGAAGGGTTGAGGTCAGGGCTCTGTGCAGGCCACTTGAGTTCTTCCATGCTAAGGCCATCAAACGTTGTCTTCATGGATTTGGTTCACCTGAATTGGGCTTAGCTGCATGATTAAGCCTAATCATTTGTCAGATCAGGTATTGATGTTGGATGAGAAGACCTATCTCACCATTGGTGCTCCAATTCATCCCAAAGGTATTCAGCAGGGTTGAGGTCAGGGCTCAAGGTGGGGGAGGTCTGTGTACTTTGCAGCTGCAGGAGGAGGTGGGAGATGGTGTAGTGGGGGGGCTAGGAGGTGGGGGGAGTTCTGTTTATTGGGGGGTTACTAGGAGGTGGGAGGAGCTCTGTGTATTGGGGGGTAAGAGAAGGTAGGGGGAGCTCTGTGTATTCGGTGGGGGGAGGTTCTAGGAGGTGGGGGAGTTCTATGTATTTAGGGGGTACTAGGAGGTGTGGGGGGTTCTGTGTATTAGGGGGTGTTAGGAGGTGGGGGGGTCTGTGTATTCGGGAGGGGGTTCTAGGAGGTGGGGGAAGCTTTATGTATTGGGGTACTAGGAGGTGTGGGGGTTCTGTGTATTGGGGGGTACCAGGAGGAGTTCTGTGTATTGGGGGGTAATAGGAGGTAGGGGAGCTCTGTGTATTGTGTGGGAGGGGGAGTTCTAGGAGGTGGGGGAGCTCTATGTATTGAGGGGGTGTTAGGAGGTGGGGGAGGTCTGTGTACTGGGCTGCCGCAGGAGGAGGTGGGAGATAGTGTATTGGGGGATTACTAGGAGGTGGGAGGAGCTCTGTGTATTGGAGGGGGGTTACTAGGAGGTGGGAGGGGGGTTCTGTGTATTATATATTAGGAGATTGGGGATCTCTGTGTATCAGGAGGAGTGGGGGAGATCTGTGTATTGAGGGGTGCTGGGACATGGGGGAGATCTGTGTATTGGGGGGTTCTAGATGTTTGGGGGAGATCTATGTATCAGGGGATACTGGAAGGTGGGGGAGCTCTGTGTATTTGGGGTGCTATGGGGTGAGGGATCTCTGTAGTGGACAGGAAGGGGGACCCCTGTTCTTGGGGGGGGGGGGGCTAGAGGGGAATGGGAGGAAGGGTAAGCAGTTTCCAATCTTCGCCCTGGGCACTGCTTTATATACTGCTTGATATTTCAATGGCGGATCTGCTTCCTTGATGGCGCAATCCATCAGAACCACCTTTATTGGTCCAGAGCCATCACCCAGGAAGAGGGACAGGAAGTGACAGAAAATCTTCTCACTGGGGCCGCAGACTGAACTAAAGACTGAGGATCTAACCTTACACCGCTTTATCCAGAACCAGAAAAAAAGGTTTTGGGTTAGAGTGCCATTGTATCGTCCTTTCTCTATTATGTAACTCCCCTGAGGGGGTCTAATTCAGCCTCTGCTGGGTAATGTATCTGTACTAACTAACCACGAAGTAAAAGCAATGTTCTCCGTTTGTTTTTCCTCTGCCCTCAGTGGAGACATCAATTAGCTGCTGTTTAATGAGCCCCTGCGGCGTTCTCCAGTCAAAGTGTCAGCCGGCTTTTACCGGACATCAATGCGCCATGTGTCAGATGGCTGAGCCGCCATGGCAAGGGGATTGGGGCCAAGTCACTGTGTAAAATTCTACATCAATCAGATGACGACCTTGGATGTTCGATCTCAATGTAGATATGAACCCAATCAATAAAAACTCCTACAACCTTTAATGTTGCCGTCATTTTAAGTTGTTTTTAATCAATGTACTGTAAATATGCAGCAATCACTAAACTCCCACTCCAGGAGTCACCACTAGTGCTTTCCCCCTGGAGTCCCACCCACCTCAGTGCCCCAAACCCCCCCCCCCCACACCTGGAGCCCCCACTTTCAGTGCCCCCTACTTCTCAGTACTTCCCCCCTGGAGCCCCCCTCCAGTTTCCCCCCCTCACTATTCCCCCCCAAAGCTCACCTGCCACCGTACTCCCTCCCCAGAGCCATCCCCTTTAGTGCCCCCCCCACCTGGAGCCCCCCTCCTTAGTACTCCCCCTATAAAGCCCCCTCTTCAGTGCCCTCACCCTGGAGCAACACGCCCACCCCCCCCCCCGTATGCTAAATTCTCACTAAGGCCCAACTGCAGGGCTAACCTCTTCCTCAATGCTTTTCCCTTGGAACCCCACTCCCTAGTACTCTCCAATGGAGCCCCCTTCAGTGGTCCACCCACCTGGAGCCCCCACTCACTGTTCCCCCTATAGCAGACCTGCCTCAGTACTCCCCTCCCCCCCAGACCACACACTTCTGTGCCCCCTTTCCCACATCTCATTATTCTCCCCTGGAACTCCCCTTTAGTGCCCCTCCACCTGCAGCTTCCCCTTCACTGCTTCCTCCTCTTCCCTTAAACCCCCCTGCCTCAGTCCTCCCCCCTGGAGCCCCCCCTTAATGACCCCCCCAACCGCAGCCCCCCCTCCTCAGTACTATCCCCCCCCCCCACACAGTTAGTGCTCTTTCCTAGGAGCGCCATGCCCCATTCCCCCATTGTATTCTACACTTTCACTGAAGTCCAACTTCAGGGATCAACTCTACTGCTCCTTAGTGCTTTCCCCCTGGAACCCCACACCTCAGTACTCCCCCATGAAGTCCACCCTCCTTAGTACTTTCCCCCTGCAACCCCCCTTCAGTGTCCCTTCCCCCACCTGAAGCAGCCACTTGCTGCGACCCCTGTAGCAGACCCACCTCAGTACTCTTCCCCCCAGAGCCACACACTTCAGTGCTCCATTCCCATCGGGAGCCTCTGCACTCCTCATTACTTACCCCCCGAAACCCCCCCTTTAGTTCCCTTCCCCCAAAGCCCATCTGTCTCGGTATTCCTTCCTGGATTCCCCTTAGTTTTCCCCATTTCAGTGGCCTCCCTCAGTGCTCTGCCCCTTGAGTGCCATGCCCCTTCCCAAACTGTATTCTGCAGTTTCACTAAAGCCCAACTCCATGGCTCTCCCCTACTGCTCTTCAGTGTTTTCCCTGGAGCCCCCCTTCTCAGCTCTTCCCCCCTGGAGCCCCCACTCACTTCTCCCCCTTAAAGCCCCTCCTTTCTAATTACTTGCCCTTCCTGGAACCCCCCTTCAGTTTCACCCCACTTGGACCCCCCTATCCCCCTCCTTATCTACACCCCTGTTCTCATATACTGTAATTATTTAGCTGTTTATCCGGAGTTCAGATTGAATCTGATCTCTCCAGCTTTTCCGTTATATTTGGCTGTATAGTTCCAAAAATAAGCATGAAAAGGTTTTTGTTTGAAGCTCTCCACCTGCTACCTGGTGGTAAATATACATGGAAACATAAGAACTGTACATTTTCGTTAATGCTGAGTAGTCCATCTATAGCAACTGATTATGGGTAAGAAGACATAAAACACGGCATGAATAATGTCTAGCCTGGAAATTGGACCTATGACTCTTAGTGGGAGCGGAGCTGTCTGATCCTGCTCCATTTCACGCTCTAGTGGTAGACAAATTCCCATCCAGTCCACCCCAGACACCATCATAGTGGTTCTCCAGTTAACCCGTCTCACACAAGGTCAATGGTTCACTTCATCCCATTAGACATTGAGAAGCAGAAAGCAAGCAGAGGCTGAGGATACAAATGAATCGAAATGTGAAATCTGAGATATTGCTGACTGTACATATACACTTATACATCGCTTTGAATTAAGACCAAGGCCACCTTTAACCTCCCTGGCGGTATGATTATTTCAGATTTTTGATGCTCAAAGCGGTACAATTATTTTGCATGGAAATTTGACATTTTATATTGTAGGCCTGGAATTCTTAGGAATAACACTTCTGTCCAAACAAGAGTCTAGTAGACATCCCGGGTATGATAACGTTTGAAACACGAAATCAGAAATTATAATATAATAAATAACTATAAATAATTATAACAAATAATAAAAAAAATTATTCAATAATGTAATCAAATCAAAAACACTGAAATTTGCTCAGTTGCAGAATTGTCGCTGTCATTACTTTCAGTGTTTGATGACGGATCTCCCCACAAATCGCCATCGCTCAATTCTGCAAGTGATTCCAATTTATTATCGCTGTTTTCTAGCTGGTCTAAAACCACTTTTGATGTAAAGGGACACTTTTTGGTTGCTATGGACAATCTTCAGCTTCCAGGCAGAAAGAACAGTATATATGATATAAACTGCATGCAGGGCACTGGACAGACCACTAGGGACGAAAGGGTGTGAAGTATTTTGATACAGTAATGTAATCTCTAAGATTACAGTGTACTGTATGTGTATTGTGTTTTTAACTTTTTGAATTTGGCGACATGCCCCCCCCCCCCCCCGTGCATCGCATCGCTCGCAGGGAACGGATCGTGGCACTGTGATAGATCCGGCGGAGAACACGGCTCGCACACAGTGGGGGGACATCGCAGGATCCCGGGGACAAGGTGAGTAACTTTGCCTGGATCCTGCAATGCGATCCCGAGTTTGGCTTGGGGGTTACCACTTATGGTACTGAAAAATGTAGCGCTACTTCTTCAAGGGTCGCTGGTAATCACAAGTTCTTCTCTAATAGTATAGAGGCTGCCCATACACACTTTGTGTGCAAGCACGGGGGGGTGTTTTGGGGCAGGTTAATTCTTTTTTAAATTACTAATTTAAAAAAAATAATTATAATTTTACACTGTTGCTTTTATTTTTTTTATTTTTTACTTTTATTGCTTTCATAAGGAATGTAAACATCTTTGTGACAGCAAGCGGCATGTGACAGGTACTCTTTATGGAGGGGTCTGGGGTCAATAAGACCCCAAATCTCTCCTCTGAACTTAAAAGCAATCAAAACACCGAGATTAGTGTTTGAATGTTTTTTTGTTTTTTTGAAAATGGCGCCAATGATATCTGGGTAAACCAGAAGTGGTGTCAGGTCATCGCTTCCATGTTACCATAGCGGAGACCTGATCAAAGCCGATCCCGGCTTTGTGTGTCCAACTAACCGGAGGATGTACCGACAGGTATCTCGGGTCTCCCAGTGGGACAGAAAAGCCCGAGCAAGCCACAGAAAGCAGCGGGAGGGGGGGGGGGGAGGGGGGAATGTCCCCTCCCATTGTTTGTAATAGCAATCGAGCAGCTAGTTAGACGTTTTGATTGCTATTACAAGAGAGCCGACTGCCAGCTCTAAAATGTGGTGCTTGGGGGCGATGACTGCAACTGCAGACATTATCCCTGTACAACCATCTGAAGACCAGTGATGTACCAGGTACGTTACTGGTCGGCAAGTGGTTAAGGCCTCACAGCTGTAGACCATGAGGCAGGTTTCTTTGGCACCTGGTTACCTTGCACCACTGAACAGCTATAGGTGACCAGTGCATTCTCCAGAACCCTGCACAGTAACATAGGAACGCTCTTCTCTAGGCTCACACTCCAGGATTCTGCTGAGGACAGGGAATGGCAAGTACACTGAGACCCTATCAGCGTTGTCTCAGTCCAAACCCCCTCTGGCACTTATATCAGTATGGGATCATTACTCACAGGTCCCCAGGATAGCTGCAAACTCCCAGCTTCCTTCAGACACAGTCCAGAGAGTGAGACAATTCTTCTCAAGACCAGAACCCTTTGGTGAAGTCCTGTAGCCAGTTCCAGCTTTTCTCCAGGTCCCCAGCTCTGTCACTGCTGAGACCTCCCAGAACAGCAACACAATCCATAAGCTGCCTCAGGGGCAACAGCCCCCGGTAGGCTTGGATCCCTCTTTGCTAGGGAAAGACAATCTCTCCCGGGATCCAGACTACTTATCAGCTTCCCAGCCACTTTCTGGTCACACCTCTCTAGGGGTTGGCTAGGTCATGATAAATATTCAGGCTGGCTATTTGCATCTCCCTCCCTATTCTCTGGAAGCTCCATCCAGAGACAGGGGAAAGCAATCAAACTCCCAGCCTGTGAAACTCTGAACAGACCAGAACAAACAATCACTGCTCCCTTGACTGCATAAGAAGCCAAAAAGTTGCCTAGTATCCTACGCCAGGAGGGTGCTACGTATACAAACTGGCCCATGCAGACAAGATGCCCCTGTAGTTTAAAATACATTGTGTCAAATGTAAAAATAATTGTTATTATTATACAGGATTTTTTATAGTGCCAACAAAATATTGTTTATATCAAATGCCATACCTGTAGACCTTTTCTGTCACCCATGAAGACTGTCTGAAATACTCCCATTCCTACATTCTGGCTTATTTCTAGGACTTGCCAGTCAATGGGCGCTCGCCTGACTCAAGTGCTTTGCATGGGCAGTACGTTCTCTCCCATCGCAGCAAAGACTCTCCAGTCACACATCCCTTCCGTACCACTGATGTATCCCCTTTCCAACAACTAAGGAACTGGCATGTTCCCTATGGTGGCCTAACACGTTTCAATTTTTTTATTTAATCGATGTGCAATTCGATCAAAAGGATCAAACTTGAAAACAATGGAATGGCCATAACTTTCCTTTCAATTGATTTATATTCAATTTCAATTAGATTCAACCAAACTGACTCAATTGGCCAATTATCATTCGTTTTGCATCAATTGGCAGCGCTGAGATAATTTGTTGATATATAAGAAGTTTTTACAACTAACAGAATTAGACATGTGCACCGCCAAAAAAATTGTTCGTTTTAGTTTTCGTTTCATTTTTTATTTATTTTTTCCTTTATTGGGTCATGATTGAAATTTGTTATTTCTAATATATTCGTAAATCTGAAATAATAACTAACTAATAATAAATAACTATTAAAATATAGGTATTTTCTTTTCTTTTTTTTTTCTTTCTAATTTTGCAGTTTAGGAACGTAACAAATAAGAATTTATCCGAAGTTACGAATTATCAAAATAACGAATGCCACATCTTAATGAATGGAATGTAACAAATGAATAATAATAAATTATTATAACAATAAAACGTTTTTATTATTATGTATTATTATTAATTAGTTCCATTCCATTAGTTTAGATATTGCATTCGTTATTTTGGATAATTCGTAACTTTTGGATAAATTCGTATTCGTTCACTTAATATTATTCACTTATTATTATTATTGTTCACTTATTATTATTCGTTCACTAATAGACTAATTTAAAAGGAAATTCCAATACCTATAATTTAATAGTAATAGTTATTATTATTAGTTAGTTATGTATTGTTTTGGATTTTCAAATTTTTCGGGTTTTTTTAATTTTTGTTCTTATTTTTTCGGATTTTCTTTCTTTTGAATTTTCATTCCTATTTTCGGATTTCCAAATTGACAAATTTTTTATTTTACAAAGTTACGTATTTTCGAATTTACAGAAAAATTTGTTAAACGGGATTTTGTTAAACGAAATAATTCCTGAACGAATTTTTTTGAATTTCGGCGAAAAAGAAATTCAGAACGAAACAAATTGCACATGTCTATTTAGAATATGAGATTATATGGTGGAAGACAGAGATAGGATCAAACACATACTATTGTAAGTTACAACGATATTGTAATTATTGATCTACTTCACCCACGTGCGCCATATCGATCAAATGGGTTGTTGACTATAGATTATTTCTATTAGAAAAGAACGCTCGGAAAATAAATTGATAATTTTATTGAAAGGCATCCTAAGACTTGCATAATACTGTAGATATACAGTACATTATACATTCATTAAAAAAAAGGATTTAGAGCAAAGTCCCAGTGAATGCACATGTGACCATGTTTGAGCCTGGTGATTGGCCTAAGTACCATCAAGAGGCGTAACATGTTTCCAAAAATTTAGAAGCCACAAATAAATGCCTGTTCACAAAAGCTTTGGCTCTTCCCTACGCATTTCGTCATTGATGACATAGCCTGATCTCCTAGACAACAAACAATGTAACGAAACATCCCACACTCCGCTTGAGTGCTTTCTTCAGTCTGAAAATAGAGATCAGATATTCCAACTGCTGACAACCAATAACTAGGCAGTACTTGTTTTTTCTTCTGAACATGAACTGTTTATTGAAACACAGGTAACACTCAGATGTGTATGTGTGTTTTCTGTGAGGAGGGAGGGGGGGAACTCCTCCAACAGTTCTCCCTGCTGATTGGACAGTCTACCCCGCCCAGAATGCAAAGGGGGGACACACATACACATTCCATAATACCCAAGGCAGACAGACACAATAGAACAATGGAATACAGCCACACCCAAACGACCCAACAGAGAGCACACCATAGTATGAGACAATATATATATATATATATATATATATATATATATACACACACACACACACACACACACACAACATTCCAGTGTGGTTGTACAGTGAGTCAGATTAGTACAGATCACACTGGGGTTCTCGGTCACCCTGTGCTTCTAATAGACACAGGGTGACATAGACATAGGAGGTGCATGGGGAGCTAAAGCAAGGGTTTCCCAACCTCTCCAAGGGATTCTGGGTTTCACGGGCCCCCTGGCCAAACTGACAGTCGTCACAACATCATCTATAATGAAATGCATGTCGAAGAGCTGGTGCTTGCTGTGTCACCATGCACAGACTAACGAGGAAGCAGTCCGTGCAGATCCCATACCAAATGGGCTTTGTTCGCTTCTATGATATAGGAACCTAGAAGCAACAAGCATACATAACTTCCAGTTTCCCCAGCGGCAGGTCTGGTAAACCCCAGATCTCTCTATAAAGAGTACCTGTCACTGCCTATTGCTATCACGGGGATATTTACTGTATATTCCCTGTGATAACAATAAAAGAAATCAAAAGAATTTAAAACGTGACGGTGTGAAAATAAAATAATAAATAAATAATTTGAAAAAAATTAAACACATTTTAAGCGCCCCTTTCCCTCCATGCTTATGTGCAAAAGGCGAACGCACAGTCCCGCACACACGCAAACAGCAATCGTTCCACACATGTGAGGTAACACCGTGACCGTCAGATCACGAACGATCATTCTAGCACCAGACCACCTCTGTGAATCTGACATGGTAATCTGTAAAGGCTTTTAAAGCACCACCTACGGAGAGTAAATTTCCCGTCGCTTGTCGCCGTTGAGCGGGTGTGTGTGCAATTTTAAAGCGTACCATACTAATCACTTGTGTTCCTAAAATGTCTTTTTTATGAAGCCTACGCCGGATTCAAATATAAAGTCCTGCCTGAGTGTCCAATCTCGTGCATTTATTCTCGTGAATGATTCAGAACGCCCTTTCATGGGAATGTTTGTGATTTTTTCTCGTCGTCTTTGAAAGCCTGTGCGCCCAATGAACAGACGGGAATACATTCAAATGCACTTTGCCGAATTCAAGACATAAAAATTTAGCATGACTTAAAAATTTATCTTATGTTGATGAATGTAGGTCGGAAATGCTTACTAGACCAAATGAATGTGAAGCGGCGGCGGTTTTGTGAATTAAGTGATGTACAGCGGGACGTTTTGCTTTTGTGCCTTTCAGAAAAAAGGCCATTTGTATCCCAGTAAACATGCCAGTCAGATGGGCATAAAGTGTAAGTGCTATAAATGGACCAATGAGAAAGCAGGATTCCTCTCCGCTAGCTGTCAGGCAATTTACTCTCTGTGGAAGTGCCAGCCGTAGTTCTTGCAAATGACTGGAACCTTCAAGCAGAAGGCCAGAGAACTGGGAATACTAAGGCAAATTTATAAATGTGATTTATAAATTATAATTTTTTTTCTTATCCCATTCTTGTAATTTTAAGAAGAAACTGCAGTTTATGCATGTAGGGCAATTCAACAAATTCACTTTAATTGTACCCACCTGCTGCTTACACTTGCCTTTTATTTATTACCTGCATTAAATTTGGCTGCTGCTGCTGGATTTGGTGCTTGGCCATTCAGGCTTCCAGCACTGTCACATGGAGGTCATAAAAGAGTCATCCACCCTGTGTAAGCTCCAAGTTTGTACTGGGACCTTGAAGTAGATGCTTACCAGGGTTTCCAAGTAGATGCCAACCAGGGCATCCAAGTAGATCATGGGTCTTCAAACTATGGCCCTCCAGTTGTTCAGGAACTACAATTTCCATCATGCCTAGTCATGTCTGTGAATGTCAGAATTTTACAATGCCTCATGGGATGTGTAGTTTTGCAACAGCTGGAGGGCCGTAGTTTGAGGATCCCTGAAGTAGATGCTTAACAGGACTTCCAAGTAGAAGTCAACCAGGAATTCCAAGTAGATGCTTACCAGGGCTTCCAAGTAGATACATACCAGGGCTTCCAAGTAGATAGTCACCAGGGCTTCTAAGTAAATGCTCACCATGACTTCCAAGTAAATGCTTACCAGGGCTTCCAAATTGATGCCTACCAGGGCTTCCAAGTAGATGCTTACCAGGGCTTCCAAGTAGATGCATACCAGGACTTCCAAGTAGATGCGTACCACGGCTTCCAAGTAGATGCTCACCAGGGCTTCCAAGTAGTTACTCACCAGGGCTTCCAAGTAGATGCTCACCATGACTTCCAAGTAGATGCTTACCAGGGCTTCCAAATTGATGCCTACCAGGGCTTCCAAGTAGATGCTCACCAGGGCTTCCTCCAAGTAGATGTGTACCAGGGCTTCCAAGTAGATTCTTTACCATGGCTTCCAAGTAGAATGCCTACCAGGGCTTCCAAGTAGATACTCACCATGGCTTCCAAGTAGATGCTTATTATGGCTTCCGAGTAGGTGCTTTCCAAGGCTTGCAAGTCAATACTTACCATGGCTCCCTCTTTTCACTCCTAGCCTAGCAGAGAAGCAGGGCAGTGAAAAAAAAAAGTACAAGCAGCTGGCAAGCTACCAAGTGAACCCGTTGCTGTGCCCTGCATGGTCAAAGCTTAGGTTTAACATAAGTGAGTTCTCATGGCCCTAAGCTAAAGTGACCAGATGTCGCTGGTTTCTAGGCACAGTCCCTAATTTTAGGGGGCTGTCTCCAGAAGAAAAAAAAGTCCCTGATTTTGTCCCCAGCTAAAAGAATGTGTCCTTGATTTCTTTCCAGTTGTAATAATGGCAACCCCAGCCCAAGCGGCTGCGGGGTAATCCATCTTAGCAAAGTTTCTTGCAACTGGCCTGGAGCAGGAGGATGGAGAGGAGGGGTGTGGCTGCTCCTGGCTGGGCCCGGAGTTACTGATAATGTCACATATAGATATTACATGCTCAATGGCTTTTTATGTCTTTTCTGCCTTGTAGATAAAGTAGTAAGGCTAGCTGCATAAATCCAAAGGAAGCCAATTTTAAAGCACAACTATACTTTTGTTGAGAAAAAAACAACCCCCTCTGGGTGATCCACGTTGAAGGATTATAATACACTTTGTTGCAGATTCCATGTGTGTTCACCTGTCTTTGTTCTGAGTAGATCTAATGGGAGTGGTTTTTATAATGAACTGTCAGGTATGGAGCTGCAGGGCACTAATGAGAAATCTGCTGGGCCTGCATACCTTTAGACGGGTTCCTATTGAAAGTATCTCTCTAAAAAAAAAAGACATTTATGTTGCAAGGGATGCCTGAAATCTGATTGGTATCTTAAAGCGGGAGTCCGCCGTTTTTTTCTTTTTTTAAGCCAGCAGCTACAAATACTGCAGCTGCTGACTTTTAAAATAATGACACTTACCCGCCCAGCGCGCCCGCGATGTCGGCACCCGAAGCCGATCTCTCGATCGTCTCTCGGGTGCTGCCGCCGCCATCTTGGGTATGGGAATCAGGAAGTAGAGCCTTGCGTCTTCATTTCCTGGTTCCCTACTGCGCATGCGCGAGTCGCGCTGCGCAATAAGGATGGTCCCCGCTGTCTCTGGGATCCGTGTGTTTCCCAGCAGGCAGCGGGGGACTTTCGGAAAGGGGCGTAGATTCTGCGGAAAGGGGCGTACCTTCTGCAGAATCTACGCCGGAAGTGGGTGCAGATACCTGTACTGTACAGATACCTGCACCCCCCCTCCCCCCTGAAAGGTGCCAATTGTGGCGCCGGAGGGGGGGAGGGTTCCAATGAGCGGAAGGTCCATTTAAGGGTGGACCTCCGCTTTAAGCAGACTTCTATGAAAATTGGTGAGCCAATCACACAAGCAGTAAAAGATGCCTCTGGGGCGTGGTCAGTACACACTCTGTGTACAGAAAACTCCACGTAGCCATATTGTAATGCATTCTCAGAAAATTACATTGGCTTCAGATTAGGGTTGCCACCTTTTCTTCAGGTCAAACCCGAACACTTTAGTGGCGCACGGCAATTTTTTTTATAGTATAAACTATATATATATATATTTTGCTATTTAATAACATTTCTAATCATATGAAGTTAAGAACAAGAGTCTCCCTTTACATCAGAGTCCACAGAGTTCCCCTTTTACATCTGAACTCGCAGAGTTCCCTTTCACTGTAAGGGGGGACTCTGATGTAAGGGAGAACTCTAACATAAAGGGATGCTCTAGGAACCCTGATTTAAGGGGGGACCCTGAGAACTCTGATGTATGGAGAAGACTCTGATGTAAAGGGGAAACACTGTGGCCTCTGGTGTAAAGGGGAAATCTGATGTAAGGGGTGCTCTGAGAACCCTGATTTGCCTTAGCGTACTTAGTCAGAGGCAGGAGAGAGAAGGGGGGAAACTTCAGTCACAGACAGGGATGGATGGTGAGCTCACTCACCACCTCTCATCCAGATGTATCTGAGGCTGATGGACTTCAAATTTCCAGCCCGCCTTACTTTCCTATTCTGGGGCTCAGCACCAGGGATTGGCGTGTGGGCAGACACAGAGGGGTAGGGGTGTGGGGGAGGCGCAGATCGCGCCCTCTTTCCTCTCCTGTGTGTGTGTTTGGGGGGATTGTTAGTGTTGGCTTTGGGCAGTGTTAAAGAGTGTAACAGACACTCTCAGCTTAGACAACTGCATGCAGCAACCCTGCTGGGAGGCCATAGTCCAGTTTAAATAATGTGTCCGGGTTTCAGGCAGTCTGAAACCCGAACACATGATTCCAAACCCGAACTGTCCGGGTGAATCCTGGACAGGTGGCAACCCTACTTCAGATTGAAAAGGAAAGGTCATTTTTAATAACATTCAAATACAAAATGATTAGTGTCACAATCACATGCGCTACATTATTTTTTCTTTATTTGCAATATTTTTTTTCCCCACGAAAGTGGAATTACCCTTTAAGGAAGTCTACACACTACCGGACTTTTCGACGGACTTGGTCCGGCGGACAATCCAACGGACTTTGCAGCTGAGGTCTGCCGGACTTTCAAATGAACGGACTTGGCCACACACGATCACTCCAGAAGTCCGACGGATTTGAATGTGATGACGTAGAATAAGGAAGTTCATAGCCAGTAGCCAATACCTGCCCTGGCGTCGGTTTTAGCCCATCGGATTAGCACACAGACGAACGGATTGTCAGCTAAAAGCCGAGTCCGGCAGACAAATTTGAAGTCTTATTTCTAGGTCCTCCGGACTTTTGGGAAGAAAAAGTCTGCTGGAGCCCACACGCAATCGAATTGTCTGATGGATTCTGGTCCGCCGGAAAGTCCGATCACCTGTACGTGGCATTAGTCATGCGAATTCTAGTACTACAGAACTGAACCTCAACATTCCAATCTTCACTGCTGATGATGTCATTGTCTTGGAAGCAACATGAAGCCATCTCTCTAAAGATTGCATATTTTATGCAGCCGGAATTGCAGAAGGAGGAAGAGGAAATATATATCCTCTGACTTATTCACCTCCCCTGCGTCTACTTCCCCCCCCCCCTCCCCCAACTGTTCTTCAGTCCTAACCCTGTGTATGATCCATGAAGGAGTTTGCTTATGCAGAGTCGATGATGTCCCATCAATCAGGCCTGAGCGCTGCAACATTGGAGAAGTTCAAGTGCTTGCCCACACCTGGAAGCGCTGGGTATTTTGCAGTGGCTCGGAAAGGGCAATATAGCAATGAAGGAGTGCGAAGGAAAGCGAGCATAAATGGGTCAGGAGATGGAGGGCAAGAGGTCTTTTTAAGGGGACACAATATATAGGTCTCCGTTTTCCACTGTTTTGCCGCGTACACGCGACCGGACTTTCCGGCAGACTAGGCCTGACGGAATCATTCCATAGAATAGTCCGATCATGTGTGGGATAGTCCAATCCTTTTTCTTTAAAAAAAAATTAGGGCTGTGTAAATTAAAGATTAATTCCTCGATTAATCGTTAATTTTTTTGCTCGATCAAATTTTTTTTGATCGATCGTAATACTCACCTCTCCACCGGCTTCCGGGTCTTCAGGGAGTTCCATCGGACATCCTGTGACGTCACAGACATCGACGTCACCGGACTCCTCTCCCCTTCACCAAGTGCCTCCGTCTGCTAACAAAGGGAAGGGGGGAGGAGTCTGGTGACGTTGAAGTTCCGATTGAATGTAACGCGTACGGGGGAGGAGCTACGCATTACGTCACCCGCTGCTGTCCTATAGAATTAACAGGATTGTCGGCTTTACATGCCGTGTTTTTATCATCTTTATGTGAGTAGTTTGTGTTTGAATACAAAAATGAAATCTTATACTTAAGCACTGAGCACTTAGATCTTTTCTTTCTACCCGTGACCTGGAGTCCTTTCTGAGATCTAAGGAGACGTGAGAGAAGTTTATGGTCCGTGTTAACCCTTTTGATACCCTCTAGCATGGCCACCTGTTTGCACAGGGCTACATGCCATAAGGTGAGAGTGATTAGTTAGACCAGAGGGGGAGGGATTGTCATGCTACTGTGTGGAAAAAAAAAAATACTTATAAAACTTATTTGTGTGAACTGAGAAGTTAAGTCATGGATTGTGGAAACTAGTGTTGGGTGATTGTATATAGTGTATACCACATTTACCACTGACTAATGCAGAGCTGCAATGCAAGGAGATCAGCTAGTAGTTGGATCTGTATGTGCGTTATAATTAATCAAAATTAGTCGATTAATCGATTTTAAAAAAATCGATTAATCGAACACAAAATTTTTAATCAGTAACAGCCCTAAAAAAAATCAGACGGACCTAGAAATAGAACAGAAAAAAGGGAAAATACTGCGCTAATTAAAAAACAAAATTAATCTAAACTAAATACCTAAAAGCAGCGATTAGTCTGGTGTGATACACACCCACAGAGCATACAGAACAAAATTTTACAACCGCGCTCCCCCATATACCAAACCCCAGTGGAACTCAACTATCATCTGATACGACTAACGAAAACAAATAAAAAGACAAATAAACGTGATATGTAAACACAACTAATGTATACACAATATAGACAATTAAGATCCAGTGCATACACAATATAAACAATTCTAATCAAACGGATAAATAAATAAAAAATAAATTCATTAAAATAAACAAAAAGAAATTCATACAGTTAATAAAAATTAATTGAAAGCATAATAAACTAAGTGTGTGAACAATTACATGCACCCAAATAATTTATAAAGTGCTCAAAATAGAAAATGTGCAAACAACTATTTTTTTTAGAAATACAGACACACGTGCCCCATAAACATACACAAAATAAATAAAAAAGTAAATGCAATAGTCCGTCAGATGGAAATATTTCTCCAAATAGACTCAGTGTAGACTCAGTGTAGAGCATAAACTTCCTTCACCACCACTGTGCTGATTGATAGTAAGAATGCGCGCTTACCAAATCCCAAAAACAACAGGCAGGTATAGTAAAGAATCTCAGAGGATCATCACACCAGGACAGCATCTCATCTTTCCACAAGATGGGATCGTTCATAAAATACAGATAGAAACTCCCATAGCATAAATCCGTAAATAAAATCTTTTATTAAGTCATAAAAACATACTCACAAACAGAAAAAGTCAAACCGCGTTAAATGCCGGCCGTCAAAACGAGCGCCCAAAAGTCACGTAATGGCGTCAACACCTCGAAACCACCCTACGTCCGTTTCGTCATATATGACGTCGTCTGGGGCCTATCCGTTTGATTAGAATTGTTTATATTGTGTATGCACTGGATCTTAATTGTCTATATTGTGTATGTTTATGGGGCACGTGTGTCTGTATTTCTAAAAAAATTGTTGTTTGCACATTTTCTATTTTGAGCACTTTATAAATTATTTGGGTGCATGTAATTGTTCACACACTTATTTTATTATGCTTTCAATTAATTTTTATTAACTGTATGAATTTCTTTTTGTTTATTTTAATGAATTTCTTTTTTATTTATTTATCCGTTTGATTAGAATTGTTTATATTGTGTATGCACTGGATCTTAATTGTCTATATTGTGTATACACTAGTTGTGTTTACATATCACGTTTATTTGTGTTTTTATTTGTTTTCGTTAGTCGTATCAGATGATAGTTGAGTTCCACTGGGGTTTGGTATATGGGAGAGCGCGGTTGTAAAATTTTGTTCTAGAAATAGAACATGTTTCAAATCTGTCCGACGGACTCAACTCCTATCGGGAAAACCGTTCGTCTGTATGCTGGTCCGACGGACCAAATACGGCGCAAGGGCAGCTATTGGCTACTGGCTATTAAACTTCCTTTTCTAGTCCCGTCGTACGTCATCACGTTCAAAACTAACAGACTTGCAAACAAATTTTAGTCCGTTCGTGTGTGGGCAAGTTCATTTGTTCGGAATTCTCTCGTAACTTCGTCGAAAATGTCAATTGGGAAGATCGTCGGACCTTTTCTGCCGGAAAGTCCGGTCGTGTGTACGCGGCATAAGCCCTTGTACACACGGTCGGACATTCCGATGGACAATGTCCGATCGGACCTTGTTGTCAGATAATCCGACAGTGTGTGGGCTCCATCTGACTGTTTCCATCTGAATTTCCGACGGACCAAGTTTTCCAGTTGGGCTATAAAATTTTCCGACAACATGATCCGATCTGACTTTGTCCGATTGTGTGTAGAGAATTCCGATCGGACAAAGTGCCACACATGAAGCTTGCTATTGACCAGCTGGGCCCCAATGAGGTTCTGGACTTCCAAGATGGTCCTTTTTTTTTTTTTTTTTTTTTTTTAGCCAGAGCCATGTCACCCTTAGTGAATGTGGTGAAGATTCACTTTGTAAAGAATTCCAAATCAGGTGCAAGGAAAATAACAAAAAAAAACAGCATTTTTGCTTGACACGATTGGATGATGGAAATCAGCAGAACATTACCACATTCACTAAGCTCTGATGAAAATGAGTGCAACTGCACTTGCAAAGTGCACAATCTACCGTATTTGCTTTTAGTAAATCAACCCCAAGGTCTCGTTAAATATTGGCATATGCTGTAATTCCCCTTTCAGCTAAAGTCCCTTCAGATCTATAGTTCTATCCAAGACCCTGCTGTTTCCATTGCTTCTACGTTCCTTAATTGCTTCTAGATTATCATCTCCATGAGTAGGCAAATAGGAGTCCCCCCCCCCCCCCGGTTAATGTAGCACAGTTAAATGCGTGAGTACAGTATGGAAGATCAGCAATATGCTAGTTATTACACATCACAATTAAAAAAAAGAAACACCTCTGCCCGCTGACAGCAGAACACAATGCACAAGCGGCGGCAATAACCGATCTCCATCTCATGCCAAACTGACATCCGCAGCCGCAATTAAGCCATGAAAATAATGATAAAGTTGACTCCGGAGTCATGCAATTAGGAGATCAGTCCTGGATATTGTGCTGGTTTCTTGAAAGGCTCCGTGACTTGTTGTATGTTCATATATCTTCACCTTGTCACCCAAAGTAGGATCACTAGTGAAACCTTCTCTTGCCCCGCGGGTTAATATGACCACGGGTAATTATCTTTAATTGGCTATGTTGTTGCTATTAGTAGAGGGTCTAATTAACTCCTGAGCTAGACATAACAGCGGAGCTCAGAAATGATCCCATTACAAAAGGACCAAAGTATATGTATGTAGCGCTAGACAGCGGGAGAACTGTCGCATCTATTGTTCTGCTCAGTGCTGGGTAGGCTGTGCGGTTTTAAGCGTTTTTCATGGATTGTGTTAAACAGAAGTGTTGAAAAACAGCACAGTACTAATCCAATGATGCGTTAACCCAAGCAGCTAATGTGTTTGTTATAGTGTGGGTGGACGGAGGGTGTCTAGGCCGTGTTAAAGGTGGTGTGGGGCCAATACTAGAACAGGGAAAAGTTGATAGACTTGAACAATGAGTACTGGAAATACTGTTATGGTTGTATTAATTGTTTATATGTTTAATGCACAACTAAGTCTCATTCATCTTCCTGAGGAAGCAGAATAATTCTATGAAACGCATAGAGCCGCCTTTCTTGGAAGCAGAATAATTCCATCAGGCATGTACTGGCCATCGGGACTAATGGGAGTTTCCCGGTGGGCCGATGGCTCAGTGGGACACTCTGATGTAAGGGGGCTGGTGATGGGACACTCTGATGTAAGGGGGCTGGTGATGGGGAAACTCTGATGTAAGGGGGTGCTGATGGGACACTCTGATGTAAGGGGGCTGGTGATGGGAAACTCTGATGTAAGGGGGCTGGTGATGGGAAACTCTGATGTAAGGGGGCTGGTGATGGGACACTCTGATGTAAGGGGGCTGGTGATGGGACACTCTGATGTAAGGGGGCTGCTGATGGGACACTCTGATGTAAGGGGGCTGGTGATGGGACACTCTGATGTAAGGGGGCTTGTGATGGGAAACTCTGATGTAAGGGGGCTGCTGATGGGACACTCTGATGTAAGGGGGTGCTGATGGGACACTCTGATGTAAGGAGGCTGGTGATGGGACACTCTGATGTAGGGGGGTGCTGATGGGACACTCTGATGTAAGGGGGCTGGTGATGGGACACTCTGATGTAAGGGGGTGCTGATGGGACACTCTGATGTAAGGGGGTGCTGATGGGACACTCTGATGTAAGGGGGTGCTGATGGGACACTCTGATGTAAGGGGGTGCTGATGGGACACTCTGATGTAAGGGGGCTGGTGATGGGACACTCTGATGTAAGGGGGCTGGTGATGGGACACTCTGATGTAAGGGGGCTGGTGATGGGACACTCTGATGTAAGGGGGTGGTGATGGGACACTCTGATGTAAGGGGGCTGGTGATGGGACACTCTGATGTAAGGGGGCTGGTGACGGGACACTCTGATGTAAGGGGGCAGGTGACGGGACACTCTGATGTAAGGAGGCTGGTGATGGGACACTCTGATGTAAGGGGGCGCTGATGGGACACTCTGATGTAAGGGGGCTGGTGATGGGACACTCTGATGTAAGGGGGCTGGTGATGGGACACTCTGATGTAAGGGGGCTGGTGACGGGACACTCTGATGTAAGGGGGCTGGTGATGGTACACTCTGATGTAAGGGGGTGGTGATGGGACACTCTGATGTAAGGGGGCTGGTGATGGGACACTCTGATGTAAGGGGGCTGGTGACGGGACACTCTGATGTAAGGGGGCTTGTGACGGGACACTCTGATGTAAGGGGGCTGGTGATGGGACACTCTGATGTAAGGGGGTGGTGATGGGACACTCTGATGTAAGGGGGTGCTGGTGATGGGACACTCTGATGTAAGGGGGTGCTGGTGATGGGACACTCTGATGTAAGGGGGTGCTGATGGGGCACTCTGATGTAAAGGGGTGCTGATGGGACACTCTGATGTAAGGGGGTGCTAATGGGGCACTCTGATGTAAGGGGGTGCTGATGGGGCACTCTGATGTAAGGGGGTGCTGATGGGGCACTCTGATGTAAGTGGGCTGGTCTGGATGAAGTCCAGGGCCTGATTCCATGAAATGCGTACAGCAGTTCTGTCAAATCCCAGAGTTCCTCCAAAGGTGGCTATGGGTTCCTTTAGCAATGACCAGATTCTGCCTCTTGAATGAGTAACCACTATCAACAATCACAGACTTGAACCATGAGTAGTGGAAATACTGTTATCTTTTTCAGTAATTGTTTCTATGTTTAATGCACAACTAAGTCTCATTCATTCTCCTTTGAAAGCGGAATAATTCCATGAAACACGTAAAGAAGCCTTTCTCAGAAGCAGAATTCCATGAAATGGATGGAGTAATTCCGTGAAATCCTAGAGTTCCTCCAAAGGTGGCTAAGGGTTCCTTGAGCAATAAGCAACTTCTGCCTCTCAAATAAATAACCACTATTAACAATGGTAGAGTTGAACCATGGGTAGTGAAAATACTGTTATCTTTGTAGTAATTGTTTCTATGTTTAATGCACAAGTCTCATTCACCTTCCTGAGGAAGCGGGATAATTCTATGAAGCGCATACAGTGGCGTCACTAACGTGGGGCCAGAGGGGGCCCTGACCCCCCCCAATTAAAATGCCTTTTGTTGCAACCGGTGTCCCGTGGCCCACATCTTGCTCGGGCCGCCGTCAGACTAACACAGGCTCTCCTGAGAAGGAGAGCGTCCTGTCACTCCTGCGGCAGATACCCCCTCCCTTCACTCCCTTCCGCTCCATCCATTGCTGACACTTTGCCATCTGAGAGAGAGAGCCGCCAAGGTGTTCAGAGCGCAGCGAGGGGAACTGTCATGGTTATGCAATAGAGTTTGTCTGCTTACCTGTTTCCATGTGTTCATCTCTAGAGACCAGCCGACCCTCACCTGACTGCTTTTGTAATCCATCCTCTGGCATGGCTCCACCCTAGCTCCTATCAGAGAGCTCTATATTAACCTGTGCACTGCAGGCCAGCCTTGCTGATCAACCTTTGTGTGTTAGCTTCCTGTTACCTGCCATGTGCTCTTCTTTTGTTCCGTTACCAACTTTGGCGTGTCCTTGAATATCCCTGTTTGCCTGTGATCCTGACCTATTGGCGTGTCCCTGACTATTCCTGTCTGCTTGTGGCCCCGACCTTGGCTTTATCCCTCACCATCCCTATCCTCCTGTTGCCTACTGTGGGTGCGAGCTGAGGGACGCTGGGGGTCACGACCTGGAGCCAGTTGCAGCCAAGTCCATCCTCACCACTAGAGGCTCTGGTGAACACCTGCTGGCTCTTAGACTCCGCGCCCCAGGGAATCTTAAGCTCTAACTTCGGTGGGATCTGTCCCCCATCTGCAGCAGTCAGCCGTAGGGTCCACAACCTTGCGGTGCACTCCTGATCCCTACGGTGTGCATCTGTCACCTCGCCTCAAGGTGACCTGACAGGAACAAAGCGATAACAGCTTTAATTTCAATTGCCGTGTTCCCCACTGCTCTTGGAGCTCTTTTGCGCAAGTTCTGACCTAAGCTGGGGAAGCTGAGACTTGACCTGCCCCCTTCTGCCCTTCTGTTGTGCTATAAATGTCCATCGTGGAGCTATAGGGGACAGACTAAGTCTAGACTTTCCTGCCTCAAGTCTTGATGGCTTTATTCCATCTAGAGAGGTGACATGGGGTAGATTCTGATGGGGGCAGAGAGGTGACATGGGGTAGATTCTGATGGTGGCAGAGAGGTGACATGGGATAGATTCTGATGGTGGCAGAGAGGTGACATGGGGTAGATTCTGATGGTGGCAGAGAGGTGACATGGGGTAGATTCTGATGGTGGCGGAGAGGTGACATGGGGTAGATTCTGATGGTGGCAGAGAGGTGACATGGGGTAGATTCTGATGGTGGCAGAGAGGTGACATGGGGTATATTCTGATGGTGGCAGAGAGGTGACATGGGGTAGATTCAGATGGTGGCAGAGAGGTGACATGGGGTAGATTCTGATGGTGGCAGAGAGGTGACATGGGGTAGATTCTGATGGTAGCAGAGAGGTGACATGGGGTAGATTCTGATGGTGGCAGAGAGGTGACATGGGGTAGATTCTGATGGTAGCAGAGAGGTGACATGGGGTAGATTCTGATGGTAGCAGAGAGGTGACATGGGGTAGATTCTGATGGTAGCAGAGAGGTGACATGGGGTAGATTCTGATGGTAGCAGAGAGGTGACATGGGGTAGATTCTGATGGTAGCAGAGAGGTGACATGGGGTAGATTCTGATGGTGGCAGAGAGGTGACATGGGGTAGATTCTGATGGTGGCAGAGAGGTGACATGGGGTAGATTCTGATGGTGGCAGAGAGGTGACATGGGGTAGATTCTGATGGTGGCAGAGAGGTGACATGGGGTAGATTCTGATGGTGGCAGAGAGGTGACATGGGGTAGATTCTGATGGTGACAGAGAGGTGACATGGGGTAGATTCTGATGGTGGCAGAGAGGTGACATGGGGTAGATTCTGATGGTGGCAGAGAGGTGACATGGGGTAGATTCTGATGGTGGCAGAGAGGTGACATGGGGTAGATTCTGATGGTGGCAGAGGTGACATGGGGTAGATTCTGATGGTGGCAGAGAGGTGACATGGGGTAGATTCTGATGGTGGCAGAGAGGTGACATGGGGTAGATTCTGATGGTGGCAGAGAGGTGGACCACCGCGCAGTAAAAATAGTTTGTAGTCTTTCTGCTGAATCTCACCTTTCTGTTCCTCATCTGCTAGACGAGCTTCATTCTCCATCCAAGCATTCTGGAAAGAAACAAGTGAAATAAAAATGATTGGGCAATCTGCCTTTTATGACTATGGACTGTTAAGACATCTATTAAAGGGAAAAAACGAAAGTCCAGGCAGATATAAATTGATAAATCAGATATAAAGTATTGACCATAGACGCATAAGTGCGCTGTGTGAGTGTTAAAGCCCGCTCTCTTTGCCGCCGTACATATGCATAACACGAATAAAATAAAAGGGAAAACACTGCGCTAAAGTTAAACCTATAACAAGACGGCCTCAATAGCCAAAAATAGCAGCTAACACTAAAAACAAACAAAGTTCAGCATACAAAGGAAAAAATTTGTGTAGCGCTTCAATATTACTAAGTGTAATCAACATAAAATAATTAATGTGTAATCAACATAGATTGTAGAGTAATTAAATACAGAAATTCATATAGTTAATAATTTGAGAAAAGAGTCCATAGGATGGGCACCAATTTCACAATGGAGCTGGTATAGAAATGACTGGACCGTCATAAAGCAAAAACAGGTCACTGGGCAGATATATTCATGTAGGCCAGCTTGTCTGTAAACGTCAAAAGAAGGTAGATAAATACTTCTTACCAGCTCTGTTGGACTCACAAAGTCATATGACAGTTGAGTCTGAAAAGGCTTGAGGTCTCACTCTGGGACCAGAGAGTATATGGAAGGAGGTCCGTTAGACTGGTGGAGGAACTTCAAACAGCTGTGTACTCAATGGCGTGTTTCGCAAACTGGAACATCGAGGTAGTTTGGAATCCAGCTCAGACACGGTCCATTACACCAATACTCCAATCACCCCAAGTGGGGAGGGAAATGTTTGGGGGTTTAAACCACACAGAAGGGAAAAAAGAAAAAAGAGCTCCACATGGTGCGGGTCAAATGATATAAAAGATATAAAATACGGATTTATTGAAGTCAAAAAGTTGTTAATGACTTGGTGATCACAAAAATAGAATGAAATAAAGTTAAAAGCAATGTAGGGTGCCAACAGCTAGCCCAACGCGTTTCGACATAAAAGTCTTCGACAGGGGCATGTCCCTGTCGAAGACTTTTATGTCGAAACGCGTTGGGATAGCTGTTGGCACCCTACATTGCTTTTAACTTTATTTCATTCTATTTTTGTGATCACCAAGTCATTAACAACTTTTTGACTTCAATAAATCCGTATTTTATATCTTTTATATCATTTGACCCGCACCATGTGGAGCTCTTTTTTCTTTTTTCCCTTCTGTGTGGTTTAAACCCCCAAACATTTCCCTCCCCACTTGGGGTGATTGGAGTATTGGTGTAATGGACCGTGTCTGAGCTGGATTCCAAACTACCTCGATGTTCCAGTTTGCGAAACACGCCATTGAGTACACAGCTGTTTGAAGTTCCTCCACCAGTCTAACGGACCTCCTTCCATATACTCTCTGGTCCCAGAGTGAGACCTCAAGCCTTTTCAGACTCAACTGTCATATGACTTTGTGAGTCCAACAGAGCTGGTAAGAAGTATTTATCTACCTTCTTTTGACGTTTACAGACAAGCTGGCCTACATGAATATATCTGCCCAGTGACCTGTTTTTGCTTTATGACGGTCCAGTCATTTCTATACCAGCTCCATTGTGAAATTGGTGCCCATCCTATGGACTCTTTTCTCAAATTATTAACTATATGAATTTCTGTATTTAATTACTCTACAATCTATGTTGATTACACATTAATTATTTTATGTTGATTACACTTAGTAATATGCATAACACGGACACCAAGAGACCATCCAAATAACAGCCTCCACATCGAAGATGTTCAACTCCAGCCAAGGTTTATTGCACTGACATCACACAGCTCACTCCCACCCAAGGCCACACCCCCCAACATGTTTCACCTAAAGCAGGGCTTAATCAGGGGGAATTCCCCACAAAAATGTCTGCGCCCCCACCCCACATACACACACGTACAGACATAAATGTTTCTACTTTTAGTAAATATGGGGTTTCTAACTAAACTTCAGGTCTAAAACAATTTTTTTTTTAACCATTTCCCACCCAGTATATAGTACAATGACAACCAGGCATGACCACCTGTAGTTCTGGGTGGACATCATGTGACTTTCCCCTCAGAACACACCTCGCGCGCTCCCCGTGGGCCACACTGCTGCGCGATCGGACAGCCCGCTGCTGGTACCATCGTGCGATTGATGTGACCAATCACGGCCAGGGTCGGCTGCTGCTCCATTTTTGAAGGGGGGGCAAACAAACCCCAACCCCAGGTCCGAACTTACCCCGTCAAGGTCATGGGCAGCTTTTCTTGAGGCGGGCTCGCCTTTTTTCTTGAGGCGGGCTCGCCTTTTTTCTTGAGGCGGGCTCGCCTTTTTTCTTGAGGCGGGCTCGCCTTTTTTGAAGCCAATTAGAGCCTCAGGCTCTATAATCATGTGCTTAAAAAAAAAAAAAAAGCTTGTAGAAATCTATGCGTCCGGCCCACCGCATGGAGATTAGGGGCCGGCGCATGGAGATTAGGGGCCGGCACATGGAGAATGGGGGTGGCACCCTTGGGTCGCTTATATAAACTGGCCACCCCTGATCACAGAGATCACCTGTCAGAACATCCAGATTGATCGATTTTCATATATATATATATATATCCCATAAATTGTGGACTCTATAACTTTCCTACAGACTAAATAATATACACTGATTTGGGTTTAATTTGGATTTGGTATTGAAGGGATTAGTGGATGCTGGTGCGCAATTATTTGGCAAACCAATGCCATACCATTTATCCCCGCTCCCCCCCACAGGGGAGATAGACGTGAAGGCGGTGACCCCACCCCCACAGGAGACAGGCTGAAAGGCGGAGAACCCCCCCCCCCCCCCCCACACGGGAGACGAATGGGAAGGTGGTAATCAGAGGCCTCCTTACCTTAGGACAGGGGTCTCCAAACTTTCTAAAGAAATGGCCAGATTTTAGGGGGGCTGGACTGTGACCATTGGGAGTAGACATTATTCTGGCTTCAGTGGGAGGAATAGTGCCCCATCATTGGTGTCAGTGGGAGGAATAGTGCCCCATCATTGGTGTCAGTGAGAGGAATAGTGCCCCATCATTGGTATCAGTAGGGGGAATAGTGCCCCATCATTGGTATCAGTGGGGGGAATAGTGCCCCATCATTGGTGTCAGTGAGAGGAATAGTGCCCCATCATTGGTGTCAGTGAGAGGAATAGTGCCCCATCATTGGTGTCAGTGGGAGGAATAGTGCCCTATCATTGGTGTTAGTGGGAGGAATAGTGCCCCATCATTGGTGCCAGTGGAAGGAATAGTGCTCCATTGATGGTGTCAGTGGGAGGAATAGTGCCCCATCATTGGTGTCAGTGGAAGGAATAGTGCCCCATCATTGGTGTCAGTGGGGGGAATAGTGCCACATCATTGGTGTCAGTGGAAGGAATAGTGTCCCATCATTGGTGTCAGTGGGAGAAATAGTGTCCCATCATTGATGTCAGTGGGAGGAATAGTGCCCCATCATTGGTGTCAGTGGGAGGAATAGTGCCCCATCATTGGTGTTAGTGGGAGGAATAGTGCCACATCATTGGTGTCAGTGGAAGGAATAGTGTCCCATCATTGGTGTCAGTGGGAGAAATAGTGTCCCATCATTGATGTCAGTGGGAGGAATAGTGCCCCATCATTGGTGTCAGTGGGAGGAATAGTGCCCCATCATTGGTGTTAGTGGGAGGAATAGTGCCCCATCATTGGTGCCAGTGGAAGGAATAGTGCTCCATTGATGGTGTCAGTGGGAGGAATAGTGCCCCATCATTGGTGTCAGTGGGAGGAATAGTGCCCTATCATTGGTGTTAGTGGGAGGAATAGTGCCCCATCATTGGTGCCAGTGGAAGGAATAGTGCTCCATTGATGGTGTCAGTGGGAGGAATAGTGCCCCATCATTGGTGTCAGTGGAAGGAATAGTGCCCCCTCATTGGTGTCAGTGGGAGGAATAGTGCCCCATCATTGGTGTCAGTGGGAGGAATAGTGCCCCATCATTGGTGTCAGTGGAAGGAATAGTGTCCCATCATTGGTATCAGTGGGAGGAATAGTGCCCCATCATTGGTGTCAGTGGGGGGAATAGTGCCACATCATTGGTGTCAGTGGAAGGAATAGTGTCCCATCATTGGTGTCAGTGGGAGAAATAGTGTCCCATCATTGATGTCAGTGGGAGGAATAGTGCCCCATCATTGGTGTCAGTGGGAGGAATAGTGCCCCATCATTGGTGTTAGTGGGAGGAATAGTGCCACATCATTGGTGTCAGTGGAAGGAATAGTGTCCCATCATTGGTGTCAGTGGGAGAAATAGTGTCCCATCATTGATGTCAGTGGGAGGAATAGTGCCCCATCATTGGTGTCAGTGGGAGGAATAGTGCCCCATCATTGGTGCCAGTGGAAGGAATAGTGCTCCATTGATGGTGTCAGTGGGAGGAATAGTGCCCCATCATTGGTGTCAGTGGGAGGAATAGTGCCCTATCATTGGTGTTAGTGGGAGGAATAGTGCCCCATCATTGGTGCCAGTGGAAGGAATAGTGCTCCATTGATGGTGTCAGTGGGAGGAATAGTGCCCCATCATTGGTGTCAGTGGAAGGAATAGTGCCCCCTCATTGGTGTCAGTGGGAGGAATAGTGCCCCATCATTGGTGTCAGTGGGAGGAATAGTGCCCCATCATTGGTGTCAGTGGAAGGAATAGTGTCCCATCATTGGTATCAGTGGGAGGAATAGTGCCCCATCATTGGTGTCAGTGGGGGGAATAGTGCCCCATCATTGGTGTCAGTGGGAGAAATAGTGTCCCATCATTGGTGTCAGTGGGAGGAATAGTGTCCCATCATTGGTATCAGTGGGAGGAATAGGGCCCCATAATTGGTGTCAGTGGGAGGAATAGTGCCCCATAATTGGTGTCAGTGGAAGGAATAGTGTCCCATCATTGGTGTCAGTGGGAGAAATAGTTCCCTATTGTTGGTGTCAGTGGGAGAAATAGTGCCCCATTGTTGGTGTCAATAGCGGGTATTATGCCCCATGGTTGGTTTCAGTAGAAGGAAAAGTGCCCCAAGGGCCAGATAAAGGCAAGCAAAGGGCGGCATCTGGCCCCAGGGCTGCAGTTTGGAGACTACTGCCTTAGGAGGCAGATGAGGAGGATCCAGGGTAGGGCTGCTGCTCCTCGCTCCGGGGCTGTTACTTCTCCTCCCGGCTGAACAGGAAGTGGTTCCTGAGATCCGATTGGCTGGGAGATGAATCAGGAGGAGGATAGCGAATATTAAATTTTCTATTGTCACGCAACCGGGTGGGCTCAGGGAGCAATGCTCCGCACCCCGAGCCCACCCTTTTTTGAAGCCAATTAGAGCCTCAGACTGTAATCATGTGCTTCAAACAAAAACCCCCATTGGCACCCATCCGTCCGGCCCCCTGTATGTAGATTAGGGGCCGGGCGCACGGATTAGGCCGCCACTGGAAGGGGTTAAACAAACATGCAAAATACACACAAAATTGTTTCTGGCAGTGAAAGGGTTAAAGAGGCAAACATCAGCCAATCAAATGTAGTCAAGGAAAACGCGTTGATGAATCCGGAATGGGGCGGGGTGTTAAATTGTAGTGAATCTTCCCCGGCAACGTTCGATGCGCAAATCCATTGCCCGACCCTTAGAGACAAAACACGAAACCTATTGATGTCATTATGACCGTTCCGGGGGGGGGGGGGGGGGTCAGATGTAGGTGCCATCCAATGGGAACGAGTTATAAAGTGAATACAAATGACTCCATAACGATTTAATGCAACGCGTCACATCTCTGCATTAAGGAGCGCGGCTTTCCGACAACGCCTCTTACATAAAGACGCTTCGCGTTTCTGACATTATGTAGCAACAAAGGTTGTCCTTTAGTAAAGCGTCCCATGTGTCGCCGGGGGGGGCGTGTCCTCTATTATTTATCATTGCGTTCCTCAGCAGGAGAATGCGATTTCTCCACCCCCCCCCCGCTGTATTATTATATATTAATCTGTGTCAGAACGGCGAGGACTGTTTATAGGTCGCGGATAAATGGATGGCTTCGAATTGTATCCACATGGAGGGCGACGTTCCTTCGCCACATACGTTACAATGTATCCAAACCCCGAAAACACGAATCGAAATGCGAATATACTGAAGAGAACGGGAATAATAAGAGAATAAACTATCAATAAATAATCTGCAGCAGCGATTACAAAAGGTGCTAAAAAACCGCGAGAATGAATATAAAATGCGAATTGTCAGCGCCAGAGGAATATTAAACAACAACTTGATGATTTTCTCATGGAAAATAAAATATTAGCGGTGAGAATCTCATCAGAATGAGGATAATAAAGGACTAAAATACGAGGAACAGCAGAATCAACGACTGATATTCTGATAAGATTCTCACCGCTAATGCGTTTCATGAGAAAATCATCAAATTGTTGTTTAATATTCCGCTGGAGCTGAAAATTCACATATTCAGAAATGGAATGCAGGTCACTTTTCCTGAGATGTGGTGACTGCATTAGTCTTCTTTCTCCTTGTTTTTTATTTGACTATTTTGTTAATATTTTTATTGTTAATCCTCCCAGGGACATCCTTGTATGATTTTCTATGCTTGATCAATGCTTGATTAGCACTTTATATATATATATATACATACATTTAAATACACTATATTACCAAAAGTATTGGGACGCCTGCCTTCACACACATGAATTTTAATGGCCTCCCAGTCTTAGTCCGGAGGGTTCAACATTGAGTTGGCCCTTTGCAGCTATAACTGCGTCACCTCTTCTGGGAAGGCCGTCCACAAGGTTTAGGAGGGTGTCTATGGGAATGATTGACCATTCCTCCAGAAGAGTATTTGTGAGGTCAGGCACTGATGTTGGACAAGAAGACCTGGCTTGCAATCTCTGCTCTAATTCATCCCAAAAGGTGTTCTATCGGGGTTGAGGTCAGGACTCTGTGCAGGCCAGTCATGTTCCTCCACCCCAAACTCGCTCATCCATGTCTTTATGGACCTTGCTTTGTGCTCCGGTGGGCAGTCATGTTGGAACAGGAAGGGGTCGTCCCCAAACTGTTCCCACAAAGTTGGGAGCATGAAATTGTCCAAAATGTCTTGGTATGCCGACGCCTGAAGAGTTCCCTTCACTGGAACTAAGGGGCCAAACCCAACCCCTGAAAAACAACCCCCCACACCACAATCCCCCCTCCCCCACACACCATAATCCCCCTCCACCCCCCACACCACAATCCCCCCTCCCCCCACACACACCATAATCCCCCCTCCCCCTCAGACCCCATAATCCCCCTCCACCCCCCCACACCATAATCCCCCCTCCCCCCCACAAACCATAATCCCCCTCCACCCCCCACACCACAATCCCCCCTCCCCCCCACACACACCATAATCCCCCCCCCAGACACCATAATCTCCCCCCACACACACCATAATCCCCCTCCACCCCCCACACCATAATCCCCCCCACACACACACCATAATCCCCCTCCCCCCACAAACCATAATCCCCCTCCACCCCCCACACCATAATCCCCCCTCCCCCCCACAAACCATAATCCCCCCTCCACCAAATGATTTGGACCAGTGCACAAAGCAAGGTCCATAAAGACATGGATGAGCCAGTTTTCGGGTGGAGGAACTTGACTGGCCTGCACAGAGTCCCTGACAGAACACCATGAATTAATGCAGAGACTGCGAGCCAGGCCTTCTCATCCAACATCAGTGCCTGACCTCACAAATGCTCTTCTGGAAGAATGGTCAAACCTTCCCATAGACACCCTCCTAAACCTTGTGGACGGCCTTCCCAGAAGAGGTGAAGCTGTTATAGCTGCAAATGGCCAACTCAATATTGAACCCTCCGGACTAAGACTGGGGGGTCATTAAAGGTCATGTGTGTGTAAAGGCAGGCGTCCCAATACTTTTGGTAATATGGTGTATTTAGCTGAAAAAATTATTTAAATAAAATAAAAAGAAACCCTTTCAGAACTGAACATAGTAAAAAAAAAACTGTTATAACTGCACATAATGAATAAACTCCCCGTTATATCTGCACGTACTTTGAGGTCTTCATATTTTCTGTCATCTTCCAGTTTCTGATGATTTTCCTGATAAATTCGCTCAACGGCCCTTCTGTAAAAATCAAAACAAATCCGTCAGTCGTCATCGGTGACATCAAATCTTCCATGGAAGTCCACGGGGCGTACTAATAATAGAAGGGAGAACTGCCGCAATTTACTCTAATAATGAAGGGAGAAATGCCGCAAACAACTCTAATAATAGAAGGGAGAACTGCCGCAAACAACTCTAATAATAGAAGGGAGAACTGCCGCAAACAACTTTAATAATAGAAGGGAGAACTGCCGCAAACAACTCTAATAATGAAGGAAGAACTGCCGCAAACAACTCTAATAATAGAAGGGAGAACTGCCGCAAACAACTCTAATAATAGAAGGGAGAACTGCCGCAAACAACTTTAATAATAGAAGGGAGAACTGCCGCAAACAACTCTAATAATAGAAGGGAGAACTGCCGCAAACAACTCTAATAATAGAAGGGAGAAATGCCGCAAACAACTCTAATAATAGAAGGGAGAAATGCCGCAAACAACTTTAATAATAGAAGGGAGAACTGCCGCAAACAACTCTAATAATGAAGGGAGAACTGCCGCAAACAACTCTAATAATGAAGGGAGAACTGCCGCAAACAACTCTAATAATAGAAGGGAGAACTGCCGCAAACAACTCTAATAATAGAAGGGAGAACTGCCGCAAACAACTTTAATAATAGAAGGGAGAACTGCCGCAAACAACTCTAATAATAGAAGGGAGAACTGCCGCAAACAACTCTAATAATAGAAGGGAGAACTGCCGCAAACAACTCTAATAATAGAAGGGAGAAATGCCGCAAACAACTCTAATAATAGAAGGGAGAAATGCCGCAAACAACTCTAATAATAGAAGGGAGAACTGCCGCAAACAACTCTAATAATAGAAGGGAGAAATGCCGCAAACAACTCTAATAATAGAAGGGAGAACTGCCGCAAACAACTCTAATAATAGAAGGGAGAAATGCCGTAAATAACTCTAATAATAGAAGGGAGAACTGCCGCAAACAACTCTAATAATAGAAGGGAGAACTGCCGCAAACAACTCTAATAATAGAAGGGAGAACTGCCGCAAACAACTCTAATAATAGAAGGGAGAACTGCTGCAAACAACTCTAATAATAGAAGGGAGAACTGCCGCAAACAACTTTAATAATAGAAGGGAGAACTGCCGCAAACAACTCTAATAATGAAGGAAGAACTGCCGCAAACAACTCTAATAATAGAAGGGAGAACTGCCGCAAACAACTCTAATAATAGAAGGGAGAACTGCCGCAAACAACTTTAATAATAGAAGGGAGAACTGCCGCAAACAACTCTAATAATAGAAGGGAGAACTGCCGCAAACAACTCTAATAATAGAAGGGAGAAATGCCGCAAACAACTCTAATAATAGAAGGGAGAAATGCCGCAAACAACTTTAATAATAGAAGGGAGAACTGCCGCAAACAACTCTAATAATGAAGGGAGAACTGCCGCAAACAACTCTAATAATGAAGGGAGAACTGCCGCAAACAACTCTAATAATAGAAGGGAGAACTGCCGCAAACAACTCTAATAATAGAAGGGAGAACTGCCGCAAACAACTTTAATAATAGAAGGGAGAACTGCCGCAAACAACTCTAATAATAGAAGGGAGAACTGCCGCAAACAACTCTAATAATAGAAGGGAGAACTGCCGCAAACAACTCTAATAATAGAAGGGAGAAATGCCGCAAACAACTCTAATAATAGAAGGGAGAAATGCCGCAAACAACTCTAATAATAGAAGGGAGAACTGCCGCAAACAACTCTAATAATAGAAGGGAGAAATGCCGCAAACAACTCTAATAATAGAAGGGAGAAATGCCGTAAATAACTCTAATAATAGAAGGGAGAACTGCCGCAAACAACTCTAATAATAGAAGGGAGAACTGCCGCAAACAACTCTAATAATAGAAGGGAGAAATGCCGCAAACAACTCTAATAATGAAGGGAGAACTGCCGCAAACAACTCTAATAATAGAAGGGAGAACTGCCGCAAACAACTCTAATAATGAAGGGAGAACTGCCGCAAACAACTCTAATAATGAAGGGAGAACTGCCGCAAACAACTCTAATAATAGAAGGGAGAAATGCCACAAACAACTCTAATAATAGAAGGGAGAACTGCCGCAAACAACTCTAATAATAGAAGGGAGAACTGCCGCAAACAACTCTAATAATAGAAGGGAGAAATGCCACAAACAACTCTAATAATAGAAGGGAGAACTGCCGCAAACAACTCTAATAATAGAAGGGAGAACTGCCGCAAACAATTCTAATAATAGAAGGGAGAAATGCCGCAAACAACTCTAATAATAGAAGGGAGAAATGCCACAAACAACTCTAATAATGAAGGGAGAACTGCCGCAAACAACTCTAATAATAGAAGGGAGAACTGCCGCAAACAACTCTAATAATGAAGGGAGAACTGCCGCAAACAACTCTAATAATAGAAGGGAGAAATGCCGCAAACAACTCTAATAATAGAAGGGAGAACTGCCGCAAACAACTCTAATAATAGAAGGGAGAACTGCCGCAAACAACTCTAATAATAGAAGGGAGAACTGCCGCAAACAACTCTAATAATAGAAGGGAGAACTGCCGCAAACAACTTTAATAATAGAAGGGAGAACTGCCGCAAACAACTTTAATAATAGAAGGGAGAACTGCCGCAAACAACTCTAATAATGAAGGGAGAACTGCCGCAAACAACTCTAATAATAGAAGGGAGAACTGCCGCAAACAACTCTAATAATGAAGGGAGAACTGCCGCAAACAACTCTAATAATGAAGGGAGAACTGCCGCAAACAACTCTAATAATAGAAGGGAGAACTGCCGCAAACAACTCTAATAATAGAAGGGAGAACTGCCGCAAACAACTCTAATAATAGAAGGGAGAAATGCCGCAAACAACTCTAATAATAGAAGGGAGAAATGCCGCAAACAACTCTAATAATAGAAGGGAGAACTGCCGTAAATAACTCTAATAATAGAAGGGAGAACTGCCGCAAACAACTCTAATAATAGAAGGGAGAACTGCCGCAAACAACTCTAATAATAGAAGGGAGAAATGCCGCAAACAACTCTAATAATGAAGGGAGAACTGCCGCAAACAACTCTAATAATAGAAGGGAGAACTGCCGCAAACAACTCTAATAATGAAGGGAGAACTGCCGCAAACAACTCTAATAATGAAGGGAGAACTGCCGCAAACAACTCTAATAATAGAAGGGAGAAATGCCACAAACAACTCTAATAATAGAAGGGAGAACTGCCGCAAACAACTCTAATAATAGAAGGGAGAACTGCCGCAAACAACTCTAATAATAGAAGGGAGAAATGCCACAAACAACTCTAATAATAGAAGGGAGAACTGCCGCAAACAACTCTAATAATAGAAGGGAGAACTGCCGCAAACAATTCTAATAATAGAAGGGAGAAATGCCGCAAACAACTCTAATAATAGAAGGGAGAAATGCCACAAACAACTCTAATAATGAAGGGAGAACTGCCGCAAACAACTCTAATAATAGAAGGGAGAACTGCCGCAAACAACTCTAATAATGAAGGGAGAACTGCCGCAAACAACTCTAATAATAGAAGGGAGAAATGCCGCAAACAACTCTAATAATAGAAGGGAGAACTGCCGCAAACAACTCTAATAATAGAAGGGAGAACTGCCGCAAACAACTCTAATAATGAAGGAAGAACTGCCGCAAACAACTCTAATACTAGAAGGGAGAACTGCCGCAAACAACTCTAATAATAGAAGGGAGAAATGCCGCAAACAACTCTAATAATAGAAGGGAGAACTGCCGCAAACAACTCTAATAATAGAAGGGAGAACTGCCGCAAACAACTCTAATAATAGAAGGGAGAAATGCCGCAAACAACTCTAATAATAGAAGGGAGAAATGCCAAAAACAACTCTAATAATGAAGGGAGAACTGCCGCAAACAACTCTAATAATAGAAGGGAGAACTGCCGCAAACAACTCTAATAATGAAGGGAGAACTGCCGCAAACAACTCTAATAATAGAAGGGAGAAATGCCGCAAACAACTCTAATAATAGAAGGGAGAACTGCCGCAAACAACTCTAATAATAGAAGGGAGAACTGCCGCAAACAACTCTAATAATGAAGGAAGAACTGCCGCAAACAACTCTAATACTAGAAGGGAGAACTGCCGCAAACAACTCGAATAATAGAAGGGAGAACTGCCGCAAACAACTCTAATAATAGAAGGGAGAACTGCCGCAAACAACTCTAATAATAGAAGGGAGAACTGCCACAAACAACTCTAATAATGAAGGGAGAACTGCCGCAAACAACTCTAATAATAGAAGGGAGAACTGCCGCAAACAACTCTAATAATGAAGGGAGAACTGCCGCAAACAACTCTAATAATAGAAGGGAGAAATGCCGCAAACAACTCTAATAATAGAAGGGAGAAATGCCACAAACAACTCTAATAATGAAGGGAGAACCGCCGCAAACAACTCTAATAATAGAAGGGAGAACTGCCGCAAACAACTCTAATAATGAAGGGAGAACTGCCGCAAACAACTCTAATAATAGAAGGGAGAAATGCCGCAAACAACTCTAATAATAGAAGGGAGAACTGCCGCAAACAACTCTAATAATAGAAGGGAGAACTGCCGCAAACAACTCTAATAATGAAGGAAGAACTGCCGCAAACAACTCTAATACTAGAAGGGAGAACTGCCGCAAACAACTCGAATAATAGAAGGGAGAACTGCCGCAAACAACTCTAATAATAGAAGGGAGAACTGCCGCAAACAACTCTAATAATAGAAGGGAGAACTGCCGCAAACAACTCTAATAATGAAGGGAGAACTGCCGCAAACAACTCTAATAATAGAAGGGAGAACTGCCGCAAACAACTCTAATAATGAAGGGAGAATTGCCGCAAACAACTCTAATAATAGAAGGGAGAAATGCCGCAAACAACTCTAATAATAGAAGGGAGAACTGCCGCAAACAACTCTAATACTAGAAGGGAGAACTGCCGCAAACAACTCGAATAATAGAAGGGAGAAATGCCGCAAACAACTCTAATAATAGAAGGGAGAAATGCCGCAAACAACTCTAATAATGAAGGGAGAACTGCCGCAAACAACTCTAATAATAGAAGGGAGAACTGCCGCAAACAACTCTAATAATAGAAGGGAGAAATGCCGCAAACAACTCTAATAATAGAAGGGAGAAATGCCGCAAACAACTCTAATAATAGAAGGGAGAAATGCCGCAAACAACTCTAATAATAGAAGGGAGAACTGCCGCAAACAACTCTAATAATGAAGGGAGAACTGCTGCAAACAACTCTAATAATAGAAGGGAGAACTGCCGCAAACAACTCTAATAATAGAAGGGAGAACTGCCGCAAACAACTCTAATAATGAAGGGAGAAATGCCGCAAACAACTCGAATAATGAAGGGAAAGCAGCTGCCGGGATCAGCGATGAGAAAATGTAGCACAATTTCATTTCCATAATTTTTTGCTTAAATGGAATAAAAATTTCTACAAACTCAAATTTAAATGGAAGTCAATTGGAGACGATTTCTTGGGGTCACTTTTGGCCCTTCGGAGGGGGAGGGGCTGCCGGATGAAATACTGTGAAAGGTCGGCGGCACTCCAACAATGTAGAAGATGAAAAACATTTATTGAAACCTTCACAACATATAAAATACAAACATCACAGCTCCAAAATATGGACAGAGGACATTTAACCCGTTTCACACAGTTAAAGTATAACTAAAGGCAGCATTTTTATTTTTATTTTAGTTTTGGATGAAGACGAGGGGCAGTGTCACGACCGCTCGGGCACCACGGTCGAATGCAAGAGACTTACCCGTAGAGTCCCGTCGTGGAGAGGCCGTCGTTTCCCTTTGACGCGCGCTAAAGCCAACGAACGCACTCGCGTCAACCCGAACGAACGCGCACGCGCACGTGGGTCACGAACGGGAGCACGTTCCCTTGCGAGGACGCGCTGACCCGTCGTACGTCGGTTTGGCGCCCTAAGGCCTTCTTTAGTCACTGGCTCCCTTCCACCCGTGCTGTCCAGTCTACAGCGTGTCCGTGATCTTGTTGCCTGAATCTGTACCCGTTACTCTGGTTTCCTGATATCCGGCCTGTTCCTTGACTCCGATCCATTGCTGCCTGCCTACGACCTCTGCTTGTCTGACCACGTCTCTGCCTCATCCCTTGTACCTCGCTGACCGATTCCTGCTGACCCGGCCTGTACCCGATACTCTCGTTTCTGCTTACCCATTGGGTTCCTGGTGCCTACTGACGACCACCTGCCCAGCAGTCCATCCACGGGTGCCTGCCCGCTACAGTTCAGTCCTACCAGCTCTACCTACTCGCTGTCGGTGCCCAGCTGCTCATCTGGACCAGTCTCCATCTGCCAGGCACTTGTGCCCCCTGAACTTTTGAATACCTGTTCCCCATCTCCAGGGGTTCATTAGCCAGGGGGATACGAGGGGCCGATCCCTGCATTCCAGGCTCAACAACTAGGTACGTGACAGGCAGTGTTAATTTCATCGACTAAAACAACTAAAACATTTTAGTGGACTAAACGGATATTATTTTGGTCTACTAAAATACAACTAAAACAATTGAAATGACTAAAATACGACTAAAACTAAAACAACTGAAATGACTAAAATACGACTAAAACAACTGAAATGACTAAAATACGACTAAAACAACTAAAATTACTAAAATATGAGTAAAACTAAAACAACTGAAATGACTAAAATATGACTAAAACTAAAACAACTGAAATGACTAAAATACGACTAAAACTAAAACAACTGAAATGACTAAAATACGACTAAAACAACTGAAATGACTAAAATACAACTAAAACAACTGAAATGACTAAAATACGACTAAAACTAAAGCAACTGAAATGACTAAAATATGACTAAAACTAAAACAACTGAAATGACTAAAATACGACTAAAACTAAAACAACTGAAATGACTAAAATACGACTAAAACAACTGAAATGACTAAAATACAACTAAAACAACTGAAAAGACTAAAATACAACTAAAACAACTGAAATGACTAAAATACGACTAAAACAACTGAAATGACTAAAATACGACTAAAACTAAAACGACTAAAATACGACTAAAACTAAAACAACTGAAATGACTAAAATACGACTAAAACCAAAACAACTGAAATGACTAAAATACGACTAAAACTAAAATGCCATTTTAGTCAAAAGACCAAGACTAAAACTAAATTTAAATTTGACTTCAAAATGAACAGTGGTCGGTAGTGTCTGTTCATATCTCAATGTAATAATAAATAACATATTAGATTTTTCACTCCAGTGGTATATAATGAGCTTGAAAACTGTAGAGAGATGTTAACTAATGCTTTAGAATTTAATTACACCCATTAGATTTTAGTTGACTAAAATGAGTTTTAGTCGACTAAAATGTACTAGAGATTTAGTTGACTAAATACGACTAAAACTAAAACAATTGCAGAAGACTAAAATTGGACTAAAACTAAAATGCCATTTTAGTCCTAAGACTAAGACTAAAACTAAATCGAAATTTGCTCCCAAAATGAACATTGGCGAGGGGGTTAGATCACCTGCCAGTTTTTATTTGTCCTGTTTACCATGACTGGTGTATGGATGATGTGTCGTCTGACACCGCCCACTAGCCCCACCCCTCTTTACTAACCAATCACTACCTAGTAAACAAATA
Source organism: Lithobates pipiens (assembly GCF_037356315.1). Lineage (NCBI taxonomy): Eukaryota > Metazoa > Chordata > Amphibia > Anura > Ranidae > Lithobates > Lithobates pipiens. The sequence goes on along the minus strand of NW_027507686.1, from coordinate 2,287,725 downwards.
CACAAGTCCTTCTGGATTATATGGCCCATTTATTAACAACCAGTACAAAATATTTTATATAAAATAAATTCCTTTTTATATAAAACCCAACTTTTTGGACCTGATGTAACTGATAAGTCTAAGGTTCCCGCAGGAAGGTTTTCTATCGTGTCGGCTCTACCGCCACCGCCTAGGAGCCCCGCCCCCGAGCCCCGCCCCCGAGCCACGATCCCACCAGCTCAGGGACAAACTATTACCAAGGTTTTGCCCGATAGCCCGTTATTTCCATGATGGGGGAGGAACCCACACCGAGACCAACCCGCTCCACACCACATACAGAGCCTTGCAAAAGTATTCACCCCCATTGGCTTTTTACCTATTGTGTTACATTACAGCCTTTAGTTCAATGTCTTTATAATCTGAATTCTATGTGATGATCAGAACACTATAGTCTAAGTGAAGTAAAATTAGAAAAATATAAACATAAAACTATTTTTCAGAAATAAACGGATAATTGTCATGTGCGTAAGTATTCACCCCCCTTTATTGTGAAGCCCATACAAAGCTCTGGTGCCACCAATTACCTTCAGAAGTCACATGATTAGTGGAATGATGTCACCTGTGTGCAATCTAAGGGTCACATGACCTGTCATTACATAGACACAGCTTTGTGAAAGGCCCCAGAGGCGGCAACACCTAAACAAGAGGCTCCATTAACCAAACACGGCCATGAAGACCGAGGAACTCTCCAGACAAGTGAGGGGACAATGTTGTTCAGAAGTACAAGTCAGGGTCAGGTTATAAAAAGATATCCAAATCTTTGATGACCCCCTAGGAGCTCCATCACATCTATCATAACTAACATGGCACACCCGCAAACCTGCCAAGAGACGCGCGCCCACCAAAACTCACGGAGCGGGCAAGGAGGGCATTAATCAGAGAGGAGCACAGAGACCTAAGGTGACCCTGGAGGAGCTGCAGAGTATATGGGAGGAGCCTGTGATACTTATGTACATGGGAGGAGCCTGACATGGGAGGAGCCTGTGATACTTATGTACATGGGAGGAGCCTGTCATACTTATTTACATGGGAGGAGCCTGTGATACTTATGTACATGGGAGGAGCTGTGATACTTATGTACATGGGAGGAGCCTGTGATACTTATGTACATGGGAGGAGCTGTGATACTCATGTACATGGGAGGAGCCTGTGATACTTATGTACATGGGAGGAGCTGTGATACTTATGTACATGGGAGGAGCCTGTGATACTTATGTACATGGGAGGAGCCTGACATGGGAGGAGCCTGTGATACTTATGTACATAGGAGGAGCCTGTGGTACTTATGTACATGGGAGGAGCCTGTGATACTTATGTACATGGGAGGAGCCTGTGATACTTATGTAGGTGGGAGGAGTCTGTGATACTTATGTACATGGGAGGAGCCTGTGATACTTATGTACATGGGAGGAGCCTGTGATACTTATGTACATGGGAGGAGTCTGTGATACTTATGTACATGGGAGGAGCCTGTGATACTTATGTACATGGGAGGAGCCTGTGATACTTATGTACATGGGAGGAGTCTGTGATACTTATGTACATGGGAGGAGCCTGTGATACTTATGTACATGGGGGGAGGCGGTGATACTTATGTACATGGGAGGAGTCTGTGATACTTATGTACATGGGAGGAGTCTGTGATACTTATGTACATGGGAGGAGTCTGTGATACTTATGTACATGGGAGGAGCCTGTGATACTTATGTACATGGGGGGAGGCGGTGATACTTATGTACATGGGAGGAGTCTGTGATACTTATGTACATGGGAGGAGTCTTTTATACTTATGTACATGGGAGGAGACTGTGATACTTATGTACATGGGAGGAGTCTGTGATACTTATGTACATGGGAGGAGCCTGTGATACTTATGTACATGGGGGGAGGCGGTGATACTTATGTACATGGGAGGAGTCTGTGATACTTATGTACATGGGAGGAGTCTGTTATACTTATGTACATGGGAGGAGACTGTGATACTTATGTACATGGGAGGAGTCTGTGATACTTATGTACATGGGAGGAGCCTGTTATACTTATGTACATGGGAGGAGCCTGTGATACTTATGTACATGGGAGGAGCCTGTGGTACTTATGTACATGGGAGGAGCCTGTGATACTTATGTACATGGGAGGAGCCTGTGATACTTATGTACATGGGAGGAGTCTGTGATACTTATGTACATGGGAGGAGCCTGTGATACTTATGTACATGGGAGGAGCCTGTGATACTTATGTACATGGGAGGAGTCTGTGATACTTATGTACATGGGAGGAGCCTGTGATACTTATGTACATGGGAGGAGTCTGTGATACTTATGTACATGGGAGGAGACTGTGATACTTATGTACAAGGGTAGGAGGCGGTGATACTTATGTACATGGGAGGAGCCTGGGATACTTACGTACATAGGAGGAGTCTGTGATACTTATGTACATGGGAGGAGTCTGTGATACTTATGTACATGGGAGGAGCCTGTGGTACTTATGTACATGGGAGGAGCCTGTGATACTTATGTACATGGGAGGAGCCTGTGATACTTATGTACATGGGAGGAGTCTGTGATACTTATGTACATGGGAGGAGCCTGTGATACTTATGTACATGGGAGGAGCCTGTGATACTTATGTACATGGGAGGAGCCTGTGGTACTTATGTACATGGGAGGAGCCTGTGATACTTATGTACATGGGAGGAGCCTGTGATACTTATGTACATGGGAGGAGCCTGTGATACTTATGTACATGGGAGGAGCCTGTGATACTTATGTACATGGGAGGAGCCTGTGGTACTTATGTACATGGGAGGAGTCTGTGATACTTATGTACATGGGAGGAGCCTGTGATACTTATGTACATGGGAGGAGCCTGTGATACTTATGTACATGGGATTTTTTTTTATTTTTAATACATTTGCAAACATTTCAAACAAATGTCTATCACGTTGTCATTATGGGGGATGTTTGTAGAATTTTGAGGAAAATAATGAATTTAATCCATTTTGGAATAAGGCTGCAACATAACAAAATGTGGAAAAAGTGAAGCGCTGTGAATACTTTCCGGGTGCTCTGTATAACTAGATTGGATGATGTTTCTATATCTGCGCGGCGTTTAGCTGTAACATTCATTGAAGTTGAAGGCAGACAACGCACAAAGCAACTCCCAGGATATGTGAAGAACAAGCTCTGAAACGAAGGCCACACTCCCCCGATGTGGGTTAGAGATCTCTTTGTCCTTAGAAACCATCAACCTTGATTTGTCCAACGCGTGAGACGGAGAGCGCAGGATGTTATTTCAAATCCTCAAATAGAAATAGGACAGGGTGACCCTGAGCCGGGCCCCTTCCAGGTGAATGATACATACGGAGAATAATACCTACTAAACCGCCGCCAGCGCTAACCCTTTCCCAATCCGAGGTTTCCGGAGTCGCCAGGAAACACCTTTCATTTTCTGATCACGAGATTCTAAAGAATTCTCCCAATTTCTGGTAAAGAGACCACTAAAGGTAAGTACCGGTTTATTTAGAAATAAATAACTAAATCAGGAGGATCAGGAAACTGTAACATTTATAAGATTTAACCCCTTGGTGCCGACGTAACGCAAATATGTGGGCTTCGGCTTCAAGTGGCTGTAACGGGATGATGTGCGGCTGCAGGCGTCACCCCGGTGCCGGATTTTAGAGCCGGTGGTCCGCTTTCTTGTAATGACTACCGAAGGGGCTAATCAGTCACTCAGCTGCAACGGGAGGGGATGTCCCCCCCCCCCCCCCAGCTCGCCCGAGCTCGCCCCCATCCCACCGGGAGGCCAGAGCGACCAGCAGGCTCATCCACCGGCTGGCCGGATACCTGAACAATGCTGGAATCGGCTTTGATCGGGTCTCAGATCTAAAAACCCGGAAGTGATATGATGATATAACGTTACTGAAGACTTAAGTCTCGTTCACACGATTGGATATTCCGCAGAAAAAGTATCCGACTTTTGCCCGAAGGGCGTTAGCCAGTAACTTGTCTTGCATACAAACAGCACACAGTTGTTGGCCAACAAACACGAATGTAGTGGCGTACTACGTGGTTTTTCAGCTCTTTAGCGCCACCCTTTGGGCACCTTCTGCTAATGTCGTGTTGGGTGACTATTGATTCTGAGCATGTGTGTTTGTACTTTGGACTTTTGTCCGACGGACTTGTGTACACACACTCGGAAAATCTGACAACAGACCGTTGTCTGACGAAAATTTTAAAGCCTGCCATCCAACATTTTTCCGCCATTTTTATTTTCCGCCAACAGCCTCTCATCACACATTTCCAGTCGGAAAATCTGATCATGTTTCCGAGGCTTTAAAAGCACCAAATAAAGAAATGTCAGTATTGAGAACAGCCAAACTTGGCGTTTTGAATGCTTTTAGGTGCAAAGGAAGGATTTGGGGTCCCCCAGATCCCCCCCATAAAGAGTACCTGTCCCTGCCTATTACTGTCACATGGGATATTTACATTCAGTAGAGCAGAGGACGGTGTCAGTAGGGCAGTGGGCGGTGTCAGTAGGGCAGTGGATGGTGTCAGTAGAGCAGTGGATGGTGTCAGTAGGGCAGAGGACGGTGTCAGTAGAGCAGTGGATGATGTCAGTAGAGCAGTGGATGGTGTCAGTAGAGCAGTGGACGGTGTCAGTAGGGCAGTGGACGGTGTCAATGGGGCAGTGGACGGTGTCGGTAGAGCAGTGGACAGTGTCAGTAGGGCAGTGGACGGTGTCAGTAGAGCAGTGGATGGTGTCAGTAGGGCGGTGGATGGTGTCAGTAGGGCGGTGGATGGTGTCAGTAGAGCAGTGGATGGTGTCAGTGGGGCAGTGGATGGTGTCAGTGGGGCAGTGGATGGTGTCAGTGGGGCAGTGGACGGTGTCAGTAGAGCAGAGGATGGTGTCAGTAGAGCAGAGGATGGTGTCAGTAGGGCACTGGATGGTGTCAGTAGGGCAGTGGACAGTGTCAGTGAGGCAGTGGACGGTGTCAGTAGGGCAGTGGATGGTGTCAGTAGGGCGGTGGATGGTGTCAGTAGAGCAGTGGATGGTGTCAGTAGAGCAGTGGATGGTGTCAGTGGGGCAGAGGATGGTGTCAGTGGGGCAGTGGATGGTGTCAGTAGAGCAGTGGATGGTGTCAGTAGAGCAGAGGACGGTGTCAGTAGGGCAGTGGACGGTGTCAGTCGGGCACTGGATGGTGTCAGTCGGGCACTGGATGGTGTCAGTAGAGCAGTGGACTGTGTCAGTAGGGCAGAGGACGGTGTCAGTAGAGCAGAGGACAGTGTCAGTAGGGCAGTGGATGGTGTCAGTAGAGCAGATGATGGTGTCAGTAGGGCAGTGGACGGTGTCAGTAGGGCAGTGGACGGTGTCAGTAGGGCAGTGGACGGTGTCAGTAGAGCAGTGGACGGTGTCAGTAGGACAGTGGATGGTCTCAGTAGGACAGTGGACCAGTGTCAGTAGGGCGGTGGACGGTGTCAGTAGGGCAGTGGACGGTGTCAGTAGGACGGTGGACGGTGTCAGTAGGGCAGTGGAGGGTGTCAGTAGGGCAGTGGATGGTGTCAATAGGACGGTGGACGGTGTCAGTAGAGCAGTGGACTGTGTCAGTAGGGCAGAGGACGGTGTCAGTAGGGCAGAGGACGGTGTCAGTAGAGCAGAGGACAGTGTCAGTAGAGCAGTGGACAGTGTCAGTAAGGCAGTGGATGGTGTCAGTAGAGCAGTGGATGGTGTCAGTAGAGCAGATGATGGTGTCAGTAGAGCAGATGATGGTGTCAGTAGGGCAGTGGACGGTGTCAGTAGGACAGTGGACCAGTGTCAGTAGGGCAGTGGATGGTGTCAGTAGGACAGTGGACCAGTGTCAGTAGGGCGGTGGACGGTTTCAGTAGGGCAGTTGACGGTGTCAGTAGGACGGTGTCAGTAGGACGGTGTCAGTAGGGCAGTGGAGGGTGTCAGTAGGGCAGTGGATGGTGTCAATAGGGCGGTGGACGGTGTCAGTAGGGCGGTGGATGGTGTCAGTAGAGCAGTGGATGGTGTCAGTAGGGCAGTGGATGGTGTCAGTAGAGCAGTGGACAGTGTCAGTAGGGCAGTGGATGGTGTCAGTAGAGCAGTAGACGGTGTCAGTAGGGCAGTGGAGGGTGTCAGTAGGGCAGTGGATGGTGTCAGTAGGGCAGTGGACGGTGTCAGTAGAGCAGTGGACGGTGTCAGTAGGACAGTGGACGGTGTCAGTAGGACAGTGGATGGTCTCAGTAGGACAGTGGACCAGTGTCAGTAGGGCGGTGGACGGTGTCAGTAGGGCAGTGGACGGTGTCAGTAGGACGGTGGACGGTGTCAGTAGGGCAGTGGAGGGTGTCAGTAGGGCAGTGGATGGTGTCAATAGGACGGTGGACGGTGTCAGTAGAGCAGTTGACTGTGTCAGTAGGGCAGAGGACAGTGTCAGTAGAGCAGAGGACAGTGTCAGTAGAGCAGTGGACAGTGTCAGTAAGGCAGTGGATGGTGTCAGTAGAGCAGTGGATGGTGTCAGTAGAGCAGATGATGGTGTCAGTAGAGCAGATGATGGTGTCAGTAGGGCAGTGGACGGTGTCAGTAGGACAGTGGACCAGTGTCAGTAGGGCAGTGGATGGTGTCAGTAGGACAGTGGACCAGTGTCAGTAGGGCGGTGGACGGTGTCAGTAGGGCAGTGGACGGTGTCAGTAGGACGGTGTCAGTAGGGCAGTGGAGGGTGTCAGTAGGGCAGTGGATGGTGTCAATAGGACGGTGGACGGTGTCAGTAGGGCGGTGGATGGTGTCAGTAGAGCAGTGGATGGTGTCAGTAGGGCAGTGGATGGTGTCAGTAGAGCAGTGGACGGTGTCAGTAGGGCAGTGGATGGTGTCAGTAGAGCAGTGGATGGTGTCAGTAGGGCAGTGGATGGTGTCAGTAGAGC